>NC_062225.1:21966997-22236997 GCF_902686445.1 Sciurus carolinensis
CCTGTGGCCATGTGAGGGCCTCAGGAATCCTCAGAGTTGGTGTTTTCAATTCTTGTTGGAGCTGCTGCTCTGCTGGATACCCCCAAGTCTTCCAGAAGCTTCCCTGAGAACCCATTCTCTGCGGGATTTGGTTAAGAGTAAAGAAAAAAAAAAAAAGCCAGTTTTGACGAAGTCAAAGTAGGAAGAGGCAAAAGGAGCTTTATGAGAGCCTGAGGTTCTCCACGTGGCGTGACTGGGACTCTTAGGAAGGGCTGGGGAGAGGGCAGGAGGCCCTGGGGCAGGGCAGGCCTTTGAGCGAGGTGCCACCCTCCTGCTCAGGGCTGGTCTGGGTCAAGCAGTGTGTTGAAATTAAAATTAGTGGAGGAATTTGAAGAATGGGGAGGGTGGGGTGGTAATTACAGAGCTGTGCACAGGAGGGCTGAGGGCTACCCACAGAGCCCAAGTGAGCCCCGGGGCTGGGTCTTCCCGGGTGCTGGCCTGGGATTCGCACCTCCTTCTTCCGGACTCACTTGCTCAGGGGAACTCCGGTTCACATGGGGCTGTCAGCACAGGATCCAAACCAGACAATAAGAGGGGATTGGAACCTGGAGGTCACACAAGGTTGGTGCTACCTCTGCCCAGTGGCAGTCTTGCTGTCCCTGAAACCCCCAGTCTTCCCTTCTGGCCTTTCTGAGATGTTGGGATTCAACCCCTTTTTCAACCCTTTGAGTTGTCTAATTAATGCTCTTTTTTTTTTTTTTTTTTTTTTTTTTTTTTTTTTTTTTTTGGCTTAAATTAGCTAAACCCTAACTGATACAGCATGAAAAACATTTTGGTATGGTAATAATAATAATTCCATTATTAACTGAGCATCTACCACATTCCAAGAGCAATGTGAGGCACATCACGTACATTTGTCTGAATCTTATTCCACAGATGCAGAAACTAGGGCTGGAAGAAGAATAGCCTATCTAGAATTCCACAAGTAAAAGAAATGGACAGGGGATTCCGGTCCAGCTCATTCTGGTTCTAAGCCTAGATCCTCTCTTCTTTGTCCCTTTCCTCCTTCCTTCTCTCCCTCCCCTCCTTCCCTCCTTCTTTCCTTCCTTCCTTCCTTTTTTTCTCCTTCCTTCTTTCTCTGTTTCTTTTGCATTTAGACCTCAAGGACAGAGAACAGACTTAACCATATCCCAGCTCTTGGCACTTTGCACTTTGGTCCATGCAAAGCCCCGCTCTGATTTCATTACCCAAGTCCTGCTTGCCTCACAGAACCTTCCTGTGGCCCCATGATCATGGCACACACGGTGGGGTCTAGCCTTTGGCTGGCAGATATTCCAGATATTTGGCAAAATCAGGCCTTTGGGATTTTTGTTTCCTCAAAGATCAAAATTCAGTTTGACCTGGGAAACTTTTCAAGGTCTCTCTCCAGCAGTACCATCCACTGGGTAACCCACTAACCATTGACCCCATGTGTGCTCAGCTCTGGGCAGGCTGAGATAGGAAATTGGTAAGAAAGAGGGGAAAAAAAAAGTCCCTGCATTCAGGAAGTTTAAAATTCTATCAACTCAATGAATACATATAGAACATTGATTTCATGTATCAGGTTCAGGGACAGAACATTAACAAGGACAGTTGCTGCCCTCTGAGAGCTAAGAGCCTAATGGGGGCAGACAATGAAGCAATCTCTGCCTTGTGTCACAGGCCTGGTGTGGGGGTGGTGGGGGTGGTGGGGGTGGGGTACAGGACAGTGCAGCAGAGCCCAGGCCTGGGTGTGGCGTGGCTGGTAACAGGAGCTGCGGTAGTCACCAAGGAACCACACATGTGCCTGAGAGCAATTGCTTCCGCTCATCTGCCTCGGCATTGTGCAACACTGCAGGGAGATTTCACAGGACATTTGGAGGGGAAGTTTAGGGCAGCCAGACTTAAAATGTGGACTACATAGCATGCAGAAAATTTTAAACTCAGTGATGGAGGAGGGTATGAGAGGACACCTCGGACAAGGAAGTAGTCACTCTAAACAAGAGCTGTGGCGAGGCCTGCCCTGGAGAAAGCCAACGCTGCCCAGTAGAAATCTCATCGAAAGACACAAGCGTAGAAGATTCATAGCTGGGCTGCTTCCTGCATGGACAACTCCACATGTGGCCCGAAGGCCGGGGCAGTTTAGCCAACAGGGTGAATGGCCCTCCCCAGCATCCCACTGCCCAGCGGGTGAGAAGGCAGCAGTGCCCACCTGGTCAGACACAAGTGTCCCCAGAGCACGATCTGCTCACCGGGGCTGCCCACTGGGGGAGGTCAAGGCATCCCGATCACAAATCTGGACACCTGGAAATCTTCCAGAACTCAGGTCTTTAGGTCCTCGGTCAGCTGAGTAGGAGGGAGACCACAGTGGGAGTGGGTTGGTTATTTCCCAGACCTTGTCCGTTAAACAGGCCACAGGGTGCCCCGGATTCTGGTAGCAATCACCAACCCCTCCGCATTCAAGAGCCAAAAGGTGAAGGACTCGAAGCCCATCAGATTCCCTTCTGGGGAGCCTCACTGCTGGTCTCTGCCGGGCCAGGCATCACCCCACTGTCTGTCTTGATCAAACAAAAGGGACATAGTTTGGGGCCCCATCTGTACATACTTCGCACTGTGAGTCAAGAAGGGGTTGTGAAGCACTGAGTGGGAGACTCCTGCCTTGCTTAGTCGAGAGCTGAAGGGGACCCATCAGCTAGTGCCCAGCATGAGCCCACGCTGCTGGTCACGGGCCACAGAACATGTCGGCAGGGCCGGGCTTGCAGGACGGAGGCATTAGATCGTGGGTGGAGTCCAGCAGAGGAGGTACGCATCCTCCGCACCTTGAGAGGAGCCTCCTTGAGTGAGGAAGAAAGGGAGAGGAGTCTAAGAGTGTACCAGAGAGGGGCACAGCCTGGGCAGAGGGGCCGATGGGGAGTTTGTGAGGAGTCTGACTAAGTGAGAGGACCCTGGGAATGGGAGTCCTGGACCATCAAAGACCGCGGCCCTGCACCTGCCAGCTCTCTCCAGTTTCTCTGCTGCAACACCGGGCACAGAAAATGGGGGTGTTCCCCAAAGGTCACATCCTGTCTCTCCTACCCCCCACTCCCAGGTCCACACAGAGAAGCTCAGGGATCTACAGAAAGGAGAGGTGGGCTTTCCTCGTCCCCCTCCCCGGAAGCTTCCCCTCCTTCCTGTTCCTTGGAGCCTCTCCACGTTTATGTTCTCCCTGGATGAACTTTTCCTTTCATGTAAACACACACACACACACACACACACACACACACACTTGCACCTGCTTAAAACATTTCCAATGGCTCCTCGCCACCCTTGGGATAAACTCAAAGCCCTGTCCACCCTCTTCATCTCAACTGCTTGCTCTAGGCCCCAGCACACAGTAGGGGCTGAGAGCGAGGTCTTACATGCTGCATGTTCAATTAAGGAGAAATGTTCCCATAGCACCGTGAGCCCCCAACAGCGTGGGCTTCCTTATAAGGTAGCAAGCTCCTTGCCAGGGGGCAGTCTTTCCGGAGAAGCTGTGACCCTGATCAGCGGTGATCTTCGAACTCCTTGGAATCCACTGCACATGTGCATGAGGACCACACTACGAACAAAAGCTACACAAAATGGTATGTGCCTTTTTTTTTTCCACCCAATTTGCCCTGGTATTTTTATTTTATTTCATCTTTCATAAATGCTAGATTTGGCCTTTAAAAATTAGTTTCAAGGGTCACAAATAAATCAAGACTCCCAGTTTGAAAAATATTCCTGTAGAAGCCAGCTTGTTAGAGTCCCTGACCTCCACAGGGTCTCCAGTTCAATGGTTCTATTTGGCATAATTTCCTCTTCAGCGTAGCCCTTGATACCAGCAGGCGCCTCTAAATAACTTACCCCACCAAAAGGGTGGTTCTCTTAGAGGTGAACAGGAACTCACAGGGAAGTTCTGGGGACCCTTTGTGAGCAGGGCACCTATTGATGGGGTGCCAGCTTCAGGTAGGAGGGTTCCCAGGTACCAGCTGCTCTGATACCAGGGTCCCCCATTCTTTTACTCAACAAATAGCTATTGAAGCTAGACATGGGAGCACATGCCTGTAATCCCAGGAGCTCAGGAGACTGAGGCAGGAGGATTGCAAGTTTGAAGCCAGCCTCAGCAATGTAGCGAGGCTGTAAGCAACCTAGTGAGCCCCTGCCTCTCAAAATAAACAAAAAAAGGGGCTGGGGATGTGGCTCAGTCATTAAGCACCCTTGGATTCAATCTCTGGTACAAAAAAAAAAAAAAAAAAAAAAAAAAAGCAAACAAACAAAAACTATTGAGTTCCTACTGTGTTCCAGGCACTTTTAACCTGCACAGAAAACCTAGCAGGTGTATACTGTGGCCGTGGTTCTGATTTTAGATGAAGTGGGTAGAGGCTCAGAGAGCTTAAGTAGCTTGCCCGAGATCACCAGAGACAGAAACAGGTGGAGAACCCTGCCACACTGGTGACGATGTGGAGAAATCAGAACCCCCTTGCACTGCTGGTGGGTATGCAAATGTGTAGCCACTGTAGGAAGCACCGACTTGAAAAGTGAAATACAGTTACCACTGGATCCAGCAATCACATTTCTTTGGGTGTAGACCCGAAAGGACTGAAAGCAGGGACTTGGACAGGTGTTTTCACACCCATGTTCATAGCAGCACTGTTCACTCACCGTAGCTGAATGGTGGAGACAACTCAGGTGTGCACAGGTGAACGCCTCCATGCACAAAATGTGGTACGACCATACAACCGAGCCTCAGCGGCCTTAAAGAGAGGGGAGTTCTGGGGCTCGAACGGGGACGGACCCTGAAAACATCCTGCCAAGTGGAATAAGCCAGACGTTTAAGGAGTTGATCATGGTATGATCCACTTGCACGAGTCCTCTAGGGTAGTTAGATTCACAGGGATGGAGGATGGATCTGCGACTCATGAGCTGGAGAGGATGGGATGTTAGTGTCCAAGGGGTAGAGTCTCAATTTGGAAAGAGAAAAACAGTTCTGGAGATGGTTGTTGGTGGTGGTTATATGACACTGTGCATCGACTCAATGCCATTGTGTCCTATACTCAAAAATGGTAAGATTTATGTTATGTTAAAGTTAGAAAACAAAACAAAAATATAAACCTGCCACATGGAGAAGAGCAATAACCTGAGGGGTGACATGTTCCCTTACCCTTCATCCAGGACAATTCCCCTTCTATTTTCTATTTTGAATACATTCAGATACAATTTTACTTGAAGGAAAGACTAGCCTCAGCCAGGTTGTAATCACAGCAGCACAGGAGGCTGAGGCAGAAGGATTGCAAATCTGAGACCAGCCTCACAGACTTAGTGAGGACCTACGGAACTCAGCAAGAACCTGTCTCAAAATAAAAATTTAAAAGGGCTGGGGATGTGGCTCAGTGGTTAAGCACCTCTGGGTTCAGTACCAAAAAAATTTTTTTAAATAAAATAAAAAAGTCAGTCTCTTAAATCTCTGCTTTCCCTAAACTGGGTCCTTCCTTCTCTACAGAGATGCTGCTGTGACAGGGCCAGGCAGGGTCCACCTGGAAGAAAGGGCGTGCAGAGCTGCAGGGCAGGGCTCACAGCCTCTGCCCTCCCCCGGCTGGGCGGTCAGTTCTCAGCTCTCTGGCTCCATCTCCTCCCAGAGGGCAGGGTTCTCAGCTGAGTCACCTCTGGTCTTGCCCAGGGTTGGGTACGGAAATGGCACCTGATTTTGGCATGAAAAACCCTAGCTCCAAGTCCTGGCTTGGACTTTTATAAGACACTTAAAGTCCCAGACTGTTTCCTTAGCTGTAAAATGGGATGACCCCGACACACCCATGTCCCGAGATAGGGTGTGTCACCATGCCACAGAGGACGCCCAGCACCGTGCTGGGCGCAGAGGACGCACGTGTGGGAGCTTTAGCGTGGAGGCCTGAGGCTCAGGAATGGGGGACTATGGGCCTCAGCCATGCCCGGGAGGCCTGGGGCGGGGTCCTGTGCCCTCAGACCCGCCGGGCCAGCCGGGGCAGTCCTAGTGCTCAACTGGGGCGTGTCAGGGGCACCTGGGTACAGCCACCCCCAGAGCAAACAGCCTGAGAGCACAGCCCAGCAAGACACTGAAAATGCTTCTGAGCCAGGTCACAGTTTCAGGAGCTGGTTTTCGCCACCCCCGGGAGCCCTTCCAGATAGGCCTGGTCAGGTGACATCCTGCACCCCACCTGCACCCCATCTCCACCGCGATAGCTGGTGTCTGCCACACTGGGCTGTAACTTACTGAAGACAGGCGCCCGACCTACTCGTCTCCACTGCGCCCGCACACAGTGTGTGGTGAGCCAGGGGAGGTGATGGTGGTGGTGACAATGACTATCCGGCACACAGTCCTCACCTCAGGCGTGGCACAGCTCTGAGCGCCTCGATTTAACTCTTTTTAACCTGCACAGAAATCCTAGCAGGGGTGTACTGTGGCCGTGGTCCTCATTTCGAATGAAGGGGTAGAGGCTCAGAGAGCTTAAGTAGCTCAGCCAAGATCACCAGAGACAGAAACAGGGCGGGAACCCTGCTCCCTGCTTTGCCCCTTCAACCTCTTCTTCAAACTGCTGTTCAAGGATGGGTCCAGGGCGTCCCTCAGCATCCGGAGCAGAATGGGGGGCTTCTGAAGTCCTCAGGCCACCTTCCCACGCAGGCTCTAAAGCCCCCTCTGAGGAGCACCTGGCAGGGAGGCCATGGGGACAGGCAGCCCTCTCACTGCCGGGAATTCGCCACCGCACAGAGCCCCTTCCTCAGAGCCAGGTCTTCTTCCCTCTGACGTGGCTGCTGATGTACAGAGCTGTGCCCTCCCTACCCTCAGTGTCTCAATCTACCTTTCTTCTCCAGGCTGATGGCTCCCTGCCTTCCTGCCCACTCTCCTGTCCCCAGACCTCCTCCTTCCTGGTGACCTGCCTGGACATTTCCTGCGTGGTCAGTGTCCTGGAGCCTGCACCCTACATCGGACCGGGGAGTGAGGAAGGGTGGTGGCCTCTCCCTTGTTCTAGGTCCAGCTCCGTGTATGGCTGGGCTCTCTGGAGCCTCTCCCTCCTGGTCCACAGGAGACCACAGAAAACCAGCACCCTGGGCCCTCGACTTCCCCACTACCTGCCTGAAGGACTAATTTTAGTGAACCTGAATATAAAGCATTACCTTTTTTCCCAAGTAAAATTTCCTCTTTGTTTTCTCCATGCTGACAAGACTGGAATTGTGACTTTGTCACCCCAAAACCACTTACTATCCCTCCCCAAGGTTAGGTCATCTATGGCCAGGAGAAGCCTCCCTTCAAGGTATTTATTTTAAAGATAAATAAAGAAATAAGTCGCTTAGCAGGAGAGGTTTCAGTTTGCTCCTCTGTATGTGAATCTAGAACTAATAAATGGATTTGTCTCTGGTTGGATGGCTTCCTCCAGAATGCCGATTCAGAGGCCCTTGCCCACCTGGCTGACCACGTGTGGGAAACAGAACAGGTGGGGTTTTGCTCTGGAAAGGAGTTGAGGGGGCTCCACTAACCTCTCTCTGCTGTTGGGGGCTTTATTTCATTCCATGAGGCCTAGTCCACTTTTTTTTTTTTTTTTTTTCCAGTGCTCACACTGGAAAGGATTCTCAAGGAGACAGATTTGGAAACAAAATGGAAATTGGACACTTTTTCTTTCTGAATGAATGAACACTCCCTTAACGAGGGGAATCACCGCTGATCCTGAACTTTGGTCCTCCTGGGTGACTTGACATACCTAGATCACAATGAAGAAGAACTCAGGAAAATGTAAAAATCAGGAGACTCCTTGAAAAAATGAAGCTCACCTGTCCATTCTGGCTGCTGCCCCGCCCCACTTTCCTCCTGTTAGGATCATTTGTGATTGCATCATCAGAATCCAGTTTCCACTCAGAATGCTCAAGTGAAGGAGGTTTCCTCAGTCCCTTACGTTATTATGTTACCACTAGGCAGCTTCTTGATCCACCATTTGGATCAAGCCCTACACCCTCTCTGGGCCTGGGAACATGTCACAGAGTAGCTTTGTAAACCCTGTGAAATTCTGTCAAAGACCTTTGATATTGTTATTTTAGGTTATTATTTTTATTTATTGTTACTCTGCCCCCGACCAGGAGAAACAGTTTCATCATTTTGTAATCCAATAGCATTTGTTGGGGCTGGGGTTGTGGCTCAGTGGAAGAGCGCTTGCCTAGCACATATGAGGCACTGGGTTCAATTCTCAGCACTGCATATAAACAAATAAATAAAGGTTCATCAACAACCAAAAAAATTTTTTTAATAGCATTTGCAAATGTTAGCCATGGGGTCTGTAATGTATTACGTATGTATAATTCACAGTAATCTACAGTTAAGACAGAAACTGCCTGGTGATGTGACAGATTCCCAACCTCGCCACCTTCTATTTCATGCTCTCTCCAACGGTGTGGAATAAATCATCTTTCTTTCAGAAATACCTGGCTTCTCTTTGATGTCCCCTACCTGAGGAATACCCCTGCCATCACTCAGTGTGACTCATAGAAGCAGATCAAGGGTCCCAAAGGCCAAAGAGCTGGGAAGGACAAGTTACCAAAGAAATAGGAACCTGGCTGCCTTTGTGAGTGGGCTGCCCTTTCTCAGGCAAAGAAGGTGGAATTTGTCAAGACTACCCCTCTGCTCCAGAAACTGTCCCCCAAACCCAAATACTGAGTGGCTCTGTCTTGCCCTCTGGTCACCTGAGTCTACCTTGGAATCCTCTCTCCACACCCATCTCCAGGAGTTAGCAAGCAAATGAGTTCAACATTTTCTGGTGAGGCAGACAAGCTGGTGGAAAGGCCCCAAGCTGTGATCACAGGGTGTAGAGTCCCCAGGGGTAGGGCCAGTCCAAAGAGCAACTCAACAGCATCTCAGTTATCCAGAATCTCCATGGAATTGATTTTTCTGAAAAGTATAACTTCAATTGCCAAGAAGTATTTTAGCCACTTTGAAGAGAAATCTTGCTAAGATTTGACCCACAGGTCTGTGACACTTTAAAAAAACAAAACTCTTTTCCCCACTGAACGGATTGATCTTCCTTTAAGCATTCCCTGTGAAACTGGACCGTCATGGAATTGTGCTTCTATTTTGTCATTTTCTATCCTTCCCTACAGCCTTCACTTTCCTCTTCTCTACAAGTCTGTTTCTAAGACCACCTGCTGCCTCTGCCACCCTACCCAGCTGTCTCCACACCCTACCCTGCAGAGATGTCAGAAGAGGTTGAGACCCTCAGAGTTATAAAGCACCTGGCTTGGATGCAGGAATTTTGCTTTAGCTATTTCTGAGGGTCCTGCTTTTGATAACTTCCAGTTCAGTGATAAGATCCAAAGGAAGATGGGGCACGAAGACTCATGTGCTCCTTAATTATATTTATGGTCTCTCC
This sequence comes from Sciurus carolinensis, assembly GCF_902686445.1. Taxonomy (NCBI): domain Eukaryota; kingdom Metazoa; phylum Chordata; class Mammalia; order Rodentia; family Sciuridae; genus Sciurus; species Sciurus carolinensis. The sequence continues at coordinate 21,976,384 of NC_062225.1, forward strand.
TCTGTCCGGTATGATAGCTCTTCCCCTCCTTCCCTGTCCCCTGCCCCTGCCGCTCCTCCTTCTTTTTAGATGGAGGTCGTACTATGTTGCCCAGGCTGGCCTTGAAATCCTGGGCTTAAGCAATCCCCCTGCCTCAGCCTCTGTTTCTCTTTGTCATTGGTGGTCCTGTTAGGTGAGCAGCGCTGCTGAACCCCACGAGGACTGGAAGGTCCCTCATCAGGGATGAGGTATGGTATGCAGCTTGTGACCCTGACCCTGAGCTGTCCCTTGAGTGTCCAGAATGCTTTATGGACTTCAGTCTCTTGAGAAGTATCTGTGACTCTGGCCATTTTATGGCATGACCAACCAAGGCCCTAAAAGAGACTTCCTGGAGAGCAGGCCCCACCAGGAGGCCTGCCAGCAGAGACTGGGCACTGGCTAGCTCTCTCTGCGAGGCACCTGGAGTGAGGAACCCGCGGTGCTGTGTCTGGACAATGCTGAGACAGGAAGACAAGCTGCTCAGCCCAGGGCTGGACCTGCCTGGAGTCTGGTCAGGGTTGGCCGTCAGGGCTGGAATCGATAGATGCAGCCACAATCGCGCACTGTGCTCTTCGCCCTATGGGTTGTGACTCATTAGTGCATTGTGAAATCCATTTCATAGGTCATGACATTTTTCTTTAAAAAATAAATATAGTAGAAAATATCCATGTGCCTCATCTTGATCTAAGCAAGGGTATTATTTTTACAAAACTTCTGTTTTTGTGCTGTATGTAGGAGCACGTGCTGTGGTTGGTATAAGAGGTGTATTTCTCACTGTGAGAAGTAGCTAGAGAAGCTGAAATACAGTGACCTGTATTTCGCAGTACCTCTGTCCTGAGCAGCCACATCTTCCTGAGACCTGTCACTGCCCCCTCACTCCCAACTAGGAAGCTGATAGAATCTGCTCAGGACCCTAAAACTGTCCTCAGCTCAAAGGGACAAAAGAGTCAGGGAAGGCTTCTTGGAGGAGATGGGGTTTGAGCCATGAGCAGGGGTGGGGAGGAGGCTAGCAGGGCAGAAGGCACAGGTGACCTTCCTGGAGTAGGAAGAGTGGGAAGGACAATGGCTGCGAGAGGCCATGGGGTATGGCTGCTAACACTCCCCTCTCAGTGCAGGCAAGACAAGGACAAAGGACAGAGGGGTAGCAGAAAAAAAGTCCATTTGATTTCAAAGATCCATATTCAATGTCACCCATGAGGGGCGCTTCATAGTGGGGCAATTGAGTGGAGTGTCAGGTCTAGTGTCCCTGTTTGTCATTGAATGCAACCTAATGGCATCTGCTTTTCTTTTGCCAATTTCAATTTTAATTAAAATTAAAAATCCAGAGCTGGGTGTGGTGGTGCGTGCCTATAATCCTTGTGACTCAGGAGGCTGAGGCAGGAGGATTGTAAATTCAAAACCAGTCTCAGCAACTTAGCGAGACTGTCTCTAAGTAAAATATAAAAAGGGCTGGGGATGTGGCTCAGTGGTTAAGAGCCCCTGGCTTCAATTCCTGGTACCAAAAACAAAACAAAACAAAACAAAAATCCAGTTCCACGGCCACATTTCAAACATTCAAAAGTCACATGTGGCTAATGGTTATCATACTGGACAGCACAAAATAACACTTCCATCATGATAAGAAATCCTACTGGATGGTGACGTTCTAGAATAAGCAAGTTAATAATTGACTCATTCCAGTATCACATTCTTTGAGGAATGCAACATCTTTCATTATTTCTATTACACCTGCAATCCTAAATGCAAATGCTTCTGAGAAAGGCACTGGAATGTCTTAAATTCTTGGTTTTTTTTTTTTTTTTTTTCTCTCTCACATCAGACAGGTAACACGCCAATGTGTCAATGTTGTAACAAGGTTCAGAGGAAGACACATCTCAGACAAAAGCACGAACGCCCAATCACCACGCTCATGAACAGAAAAGGATCATACCTTAAATTCTTACTAAAGAGAAATCCAGGGTCCAAGAAAACCATCCACCTGTGGCTGGCTGTGACAATACAGGGGATATCAGAGAATAACACTGTCCATAACTCAGTGTGCTGTCTGAGGATGCTGATGGATCAAGCAAGCTCCTCTGTTGAGGGATATGGAAAATTTGGTGAGCTGTGAGAAAAGGAAATGACCTAAAGTCATTATTTATCTCTAGGTGACAAAACTGAGTTTATTTTCCAGTCTTCTATAACAGCAGGGGCTTATTAGATGAGAAAAGAATCTTTTCTACCTCTAGGGAGGGCAGATTAGGTGGACACAGACCTTTGCAGAGGTGGATGCTTGTGAACTTGGCCCTCCTCTGCCCTCTACATTCACTCTAGGATATGCCCATGGCCCTATCCGTCTTCTCCGCACCTGAGCCTCCCAGAACTGCTCCACCCGCCCAGGCCTAAGGAACTCCAAGGAAATTACCACAATCTCTGCCCCACCCCCACCACTCCCCTTCCTGTAGTCCCAACCCTGGCTCATCCTCCACCTGCTCAGCCCTCACCCTGATCAGCACACTGTGAGTCACCCCTTCCTACATCCCCCGCCATGATCACCTTGGGCACCTTTCCACTCTGCCTAAGTCTGCCCAGCTGGGCTTCCTCTCTGGCCCTGCCCAGAGTGGGCCTTACCCTGATGCAGCTGCACCCTGGCAGGGGCCACCTGTTGGCCTCCCTGCCTCCAGTCATAGCCGCCTCCAGCCTGGTGGTTCTTAGCCATGGATGAGCAACAGAATGACCTGGGAAGACGTGCAAAATCTACATCCTGACTCAGTAGACCTGCACATGTGTTTTGCAAAAGAGCCTCAGGTGACTCTGATGCACACTGTTAGTTCAGAACATGGCCTCCTCCTCCTCATCCCTATGAATAACAACAAAAACAGCAATTAACATTTTTTTGTGCACTTACATGCAATGCCTCATGTCATCTTCATGACAACCCTATGAAACAGGTTATTGAAACTAAGGGAAAATTTTCCATGGCTAGTTAGGGGGATGACCAGAATATGACCCTCCACTCCTAACCACTCCATTCTCCATACCCACTTATAAAGCCAAACTTGACATGTAGCTCCCCATATAACACCCTTCAGGACAGTTCTAGGAGGAAAAAACCAGAATGGGAGCACATTCGTGCTTCCCCCTCCACTCAACCGCCCCTCAGTAACTTCTTAACTCTAAAAGAAATATCTTGGGCTGGGGAGATAGCTCAGTCGGTAGACTGCTTGCTTGCCTTGCAAGCACAAGGCCCTGGGTTTGATCCCCACCACCGCAAAAAAAAAAAAAAAAAAAAAGAAATATCTTGCTGGACAGGGTGGCACGTGCCTGTAATCCCGGTGGCTCAGGAGGTTGAGGCAGGAGGATCGTGAGATCAAAACCAGTCTCAGCAATTTACTGAGGCACTTAGCAACTCAGCAAAACCCTGTCTTAAATAAAACATAAAAGAAAAAAAAAGAGGGGGCTAGGGATGTGGCTCCATGGTTAATTAAGCACCCCTGGGTTCAAATTCCAGAACCACCCCCCCAAAAAAGAAAAAGAAATATCTCAAGTGGTTACACAGTGAATACCTACATAAAAGTTTGCTGAAATGTATGTTTAGGATTTGTGACTTTATGTTCATTATTTCCCATAAAACAGATCTTGAAAAAAAGTCAATTAAAAAAAGAAAAAGGGCTGGGTATATAGCTCAGTTGGTAGAGTGCTTGCCTCATAAGCACAAGGCCCTGGGCACTGCAAAAAAAAAAAAAAAAAAAAAAAGGCTAACAAATGTGAAATAGGTAAAACATGTGTCTACTAAATAAACCAGTAGAAAGCCAGCTGGCAAAAATACAAATGATAACAGATTTAAAGATGTCCAAAGTGCCTCACAAAAACTCCTCAGGGAGTTTGGGCGTGGACAGAGCACTGACTGGAGGCTGGGTTCCATGCACAACTGTCGGCAAAACCCCACCACAGGACGGCTTGGCGACGGCGGAGAGCCAGGGCAGGGGCAGCAGCAGCAGCATCAACACAAGGGCTCTGAGAACCCACAGACCGTCTTTGGGCCAGAGGCCAGGGGCAGCCCCATGGAGAGATCAATGGCAATAAAAGGCTTCTGCCTAAACAATCAGGTGATTTCTGTACTGGGAACAAGGTTCAACTCTGCAAAATCTAGCTCCTGCTGCTTTTGGTGCTGCGGGACTCAAAGGTTCCAACTGGGGACACCTAAGTTCCCAGCTCCACTGAGCAGAGCAGAGACAGTCGTTGCAAAGTGATTTTGAAGTCCATCCTCAAAGAGCAAAAACGATTCTGAGAAAAAAGCGTTGTGAAGCCTGCCTCACCCTAGCACCTGTTAAGTCACACTTAAGAAAATGTCTCCACACCAAGGATGCTGCTGCAGGAGCAGCCGACTCCATGGAACCCACTGGAAGGTCCCGGAGCTAACCTAGGGAGATGTGGAGATATAAAATACAGAATATTGCCAATCAGAAGGATGAGGAGGGACACGTTCATCACTGGAGGCTTCAGGAAAAAGAAGTCAGCTCCTTAATTCTCACAATTCACCAAAACGCCACATATTCCATCTGGATTAAGCTTTAAATGAAAACAAAAATCCACTAATATTAGGACACAGTTTATGTGAATACATAATTCTGGAGCAGAAAAAGCCTGAGTCTAACACAAAGCCAGAAATCGGTCCAGTCCTAGAGATCCAACTGTCAGTGAATTATCCCACAAGGAGCCTCCTCTTAACAAGCCCAAAGCAAACTCTCCCAGTCTCTGCCTCTACTGCTCCTCTTCCTGTAGTTCTAATCCTGGCTCATCCTCCACCTGCTCAGCCCTCACCCAGATCAGCATCCTGTGAGTCATCCCAGGCTCCTCCCCTTTCCCCCGCTTCCCACCCATGATCACCACCTGGGCCACCTCTCCATTCTGCCTGAGTCTGCCCAGCTGGGCTTCCTCTGTAGCCTGGCTCATGGGCCTGATCCTGATGCAGCTGCAACCTGGCAGGGGCCACCTGTTAGCCTCCCTGCTTCCAGGAAAAACCACCTCCAGCTCAGTGATTTGGAAGGCTACCTAAATTACATGGATATTTTAGATTTATAAATGCTCTATAAATGGACAAAACTCAATGACAAATGATAATCTAGGATAAGATATTTATAAAATATGAAAAACAATGAGTTAATAATCTGAAAACATACTAAGTACTCTTATAAATAAATAAGGCAAAGGGAATATACTCCATGAAATAATAAAAAATAAATGAGTCAGGCGCTGTTGTACATGCCTGTATTCCTAGCAGCTCAAGAGACAGGCAGGAGGATCGCAAGTTCAAAGCCAGCCTCAACAACTTAGCAATGTCCTAAGAAACTTAATGAGACCCTGTCTCAAAATAAAAACTCCAAAGGGTTGGTGATGTAGCTCAGGGTTGAGTGTCCCTGGGTTCAATCCCTGGTGTAAACAAATAAACCAACAAAACCTCCACAAATGAAAAGGAAAAAAGAAAAGAAAGAATATACCTATAGAAAATAGAAGCCTAGAGCAAGCACATAATTCAACCAAAAAGAATCACCAGTGACTAATTGGCCTGTAAAACAGACCAAGTAATAAAGTGACAAAAAGAAAGAGAAATGCAAACTAAAGTTAAAATGAAATTCCTTTTTTTCTTATCAAATTTATAAATTTTTTAAATTGTTAATACCTAGTGTTGGAAAAGCTATAGTGAAAGAGATACTGTCACAGGACCAGTGGTGAGATCCTCAGCCGACAGGCCCTTTTTGGAAGGCAATTTAGCAATAAGAATCAAAATCTTGAAAGTGTGCATGCATGTTCTTTGATCTAGCTATTCTCCTTACAGACCATATCCAATGGATAAAAATAAAGGTGGGCCAAGAGTCAGTATTATATATAATGGGTGCCATTATTAATAACCTTAAGTGACAAAGATAAGGGATTAGCTAAATCATGATCAATACACAGTGAAATATGAGAGACTCATAAGAAGTTTATTTATGGACAAGAAAGAATGTTCACAACTTAATGATAAGTATGAAAAACAAATCACAGAGCAATATGTACAATCTGAATCCATTCATGTAAAAAATGTGTGTGTGTATACACACAATACATATCTCTGATAAGTGCTCTTAGTATGATTTTAAATTTTCCTTCCTACTTCTTTAGAAGCAGTGTGTCCTGGCAGAAATCTCACAGGGAATGCAGACCTCACCACAAGCCCACCTTACCCCTCACCTGGCAGGGCCTGTAAGTCTTACTTGGTCCTGAGCACTCACACTCCATATGTGACATGTACAATATTTCTTGTGCTGCTGTTTTAACTTTTCAAGCTTCATCTTGTCTCCTCAATTCACTAGAGTATTGGTAAATCTCACATTTCTTTTTGCTTTTCTCAGTGCTTGGGTACAGAGCAAGTCAGCAGCAAATAGCCCAAGAAAGAACGTATCACTTCCGTGCCCAGGCTCCTGTAGGCTGGCCAGACATGCTGGTTGGTCCCTAGGTATGGCACCAAGCCCAGTTCGGCCAGGTTGGGGCTGTGTGTTGTCGGCCACCTGTCAATCTAGTCCTATGAAGATGCTTATTGTTGTTGCTAATTATTGTTGAGTGACAGGGCTGTTTGTTTAAAGCATTAGGTTACTGCCCCACACCCAGAGGCAAAGCCAATCCTACCGCATCCTATAATTAATGAGCTGAAAAGTGTTTCTTCCTTATTTCCAATGCAAGTTGGCCTTACACCGACAGACCACGCCCACACCTTCTGCAACCCTCTCCCATCTACAACGCAAGTCTCAGCTGTTGGAGACCTCATTTGAGAAGCACCCTCTTCACTCAAACTGTGGACAAGGTAAGCATAAATCCCTGTGTCCCCAGCCAGACTCACCAGCTCCCTCTGGTCCTCCTAAGTGATATGTTTGATCACAAGTCTAAGTCAATCTATTACCCAAGCAGCTCACCATGCAATCAGTGCTCACTTGTTATGCCTTTTGTAGAAAAAATGTAAAAGCCATCAGAAAAGGAGTAAGATTCAGAATCAGGGAGAGACGATCTAGCAACTGCTTCTTTTCCCCCTTCTACAGATATGAACACATCCTGGTGCCCACAAGGTCCAAAAAGGGGCCTAGAGGTATGTCTTTGAGCATTTGCCATAAATGCATGTAAGCAGCTTTATGAAGGTCAAGTATGACCTACCCGCACTGGGACCTTGGGCAAGGTACCTATCCCTGGATTCAGTTTTCTGAACTGTAAAATGGGACCACAGCAGTGGGACATGTCACACAGAGTTGTCAGGACTGAATAAGTGAATGGATTTGGTCAAGCACTTGGAACATGCCAAGCATGAGGTGAGCAGGACAAACATTAGTGTTTGCCATTGTTGATGAAAACAGGTAAGCTGTGGAAAATGTCTTCCGGTGAGTCCCCTGAGCGCTCTCCTGCTCCTTTCTGAGAAGACAGACCCCCCACAGCCAGACACAAGGGCAAGCTGCTCTCCCTGGTGCTTTGAAACTGGCCACAGAACATTTCTGCAGAAATTCTGCTCTGAGCAGACCACCAAGGGTGTTGAGCGGGCCTAGCCAGTCATGGCAGCTGCCACAGGCCTTGGAAGACCATCCCACTACCACAAAGACAGTCTTCTAAGGGTTGGGAATGGCAATGGCTCCCATTTCTGTAGCAAAGATTTCTTTCCTTGTTACCTGGGGGGTCTGGGATGGGGAGCAGAAGGGGAGGAGAGGAGGGGCCCACTCCAAAGTAAGTCCTTAGTTTTAAGAGGTTGGGTAATTGGGTGCTGGTCAGTCAGTCTCATGGCCCTTCAGACACATTTGTGAGTAGATAGGTTCCCTGGGTCATTAAGAAATACTAATTTTCTGTTAAGTATCTTAGCCCATTTATTGATTGGTTCATTTGGGGGTTTTTTTGTTTTTGTTTGTTTTTGTCTTGGGTGTTAAGTTTTTTGAGTTCTTTATATATCCTGGAAATTAGTGCTCTGAGGTGTGTGTGGCAAAGATTTTCTCCCATTTTGTAGGCTCTCTCTTTACATTATTGTTTCCTTTGGTGAGAATAAGCTTTTTGGTTTGAATCCATCCTATTTATTGATTCTTAATTTTACTTCTTGCACTTTAGGAGTCTAGTTAAGGAAGTCAGGTCCTAAGCCGACATGATAAAGATTTGGGCCTACTTTTTTTAAAAAATATTTTTTTAGTTGACAATGGACCTTTATTTTATTTATATGCGGTGCTGAGAATCAAACCCAGTGCCTCACACATGCTAGGCAAGCGCTCCACCACTGAGCCCTCTACCACTGAGCTACAATCCCATCCCTGGGCCTACTTTTTCTTCTATTAGGTGCAGGGTCTCTGTTCTAGTGCCTAAGTCTTTGATCCACTTTGAGTTGATTTTTGTGCAGGGTGAGAGATAGGGGTCTAATTTCATTTTGTTACATATCAATTTCCAGTTTTCTCAGCACCATTTGTCGAATAGGCTATCTTTTCTCCAATGTATGTTTTTGGTGCCTTTGTCTAGTATGAGATAACCACATTTATGTGGGTTTGTCTCTTTGTCCTCTATTTTGTAGCACTGGTCTACATGTCTATTTTGGTGCCAGTACCATGCTGTTTTTGTTACTATTGCCTGGCCAGGTGTGGTGGTACATTCCTGGAGTCCCAGCACTCGGGAGGCAGGAGGATCACTTACGAATTCAAGATCAGCCTTGGCAACACAGCATGAACTCATCTCAAAAAATAAAACTAAAAAAAAATAAACATTAATTTTCGTATGTAGTAGGTTCCTTTTCCCCCCTCTGGATCTAGGCTTTCTGAAAAGAAGTTTAAATTCCTCTCATCTCCTGCTTTACCATCTCACCCGAGTCTCAACATTTTCTTGTTGGTTCAACAAACATTTTGGGATCCAGGCACTTGGGCCAGCCTTGGGACTTAGCTGAATTGATGTCACTGGATCCCACCTGACACTTTCTCATGGCTCGCTAGTGCTCAGAATGGCACCGAGGGCATTGACCTTCATCCGTTTTGCTTAGTGTTATACCCCCAGTGCTTAGAAAAGCGCCTTGTAGAGCTTCAGGGACCAGGACAGGGCAGCCAGGGACTTCCCCAAGCAGCCCGGCTCCCTCCAGCAGGAGGCACCTTCCAAGGCTAGCTCCTCAGAGCAGACCGCCCAGTGAGAGCCTTTCTACACAGAGCCAGCCGCAAGTCCCAGAGCCAGCAAAGAGTTCTGACCCACAGGCAAACTCTGGGACCAGGGCAGGGCAGCCAGAGATTTCTCCAGGCGGCCCTGCCCCCTCCGGCCGCAGGCTCTTTCCACAGGGCGATCCAAGATGGCGGACTACAGGGTGACTACATCTCCAGTCACTCCAGAACCCAGGATTCAACAAGGGGAGGCATTGAGAGACTCGGACTAAAATAGAGCCACGGGGTGAGTCTCCCCCACCGGGTGAAGCTCAGCCTGGGTGGCAGGCACGGATAGAGGTGGCTTATCAGAGCAGGGCAGGGCAGCTACAGTCTTCGCCAGGTAGCCCTGCTCACTCCGCGGTGGGCTCCTCCCACACGGCCAGCTTCTCGAAGCAGGCCACCCAGTGAGAGCCTTTCTGCACAGAACCAGCTCCAAGTCCTGGAACCAGTAGCGGGCTAGGGGCAGCTTTCTTCGGAAGCACTGCATTATCAAGTTCCTCCAAGACTTCAGACTACTGAAGGATGGGAGGTGATATACTGGAAATCTACAGGGACACTATAAGCCAATAGAGGAAATCTGCAATATCTCAGAGTCCCACTGACATCTGACCAATATGAGAAAACAAAGGAAGAAAATGTCCCAAACAAACCTAGATACTATATCAATAAAACCCAATGACAGCACAGCAGAAGAAATGTCAGAAAGGGAGTTCAGAATGTACCTAATTAAAACAATCAGGGAAGCAAACGAGGAGATGAAAGAGCAAATGCAGGCAGTGAAGGAGGAGATGAAAGAGCAAATTAATGCAGGCATTAAATGATCGCACCAATCAACAGTTAAAAGAGCAAATATGGGAAGCAAGAGATCATTTCAATAAAGAGTTAGAGATACTGAAAAAAACAAACAAACAGAAATCCTTGAAATGAAGGAAACAATAAACCAACTTAAAAACTCCATAGAAAGCATAACCAATAGGGTAGAACACCTGGAAGACAGAACCTCAGACATTGAAGACAAAGTATTTAATCTTGAAACAAAGTTGACCAAACAGAGAAGATGGTAAGAAATCATGAACAGGATATCATGAAAAGGCCAAATTTAAGAATTATTGGGATTGAGGAAGGCACATAGAAACAAACCAAAGGAATGAACAATCTATTCAATGAAATAATATCAGAAAATTTCCCAAATCTGAAGAATGAAATGGAAAACCAAGTACAAGAGGCTTACAGGACTCCAAATATACAAAATTACAACAGACCCACACCAAGGCACATTATTATGAAAATACCTAACATACAAAATAAAGACAGAATTTTAAAGGCTGCAAGAGAAAAGAATCAAATTACATTCAGGGGGAAACCAATAAGAATATCAGCAGATTTTTCAACCCAGACCCTAAAAGCTAGAAGGGCCTGGAACAACATTTACCAAGCCCTGAAAGAAAACGGATGCCAACCAAGAATCTTATACCCAGCAAAACTTACTTTCAGATTTGACGACGAAATAAGATCCTTCCATGATAAACAAAAGTTAAAGGAATTTACAAAAAGAAAGTTGGCATTACAGAACATTCTCAGCAAAATATTCCATGACGAAAAGATGAAAAACAACGATGCAAATCAGCAATGGGAGGAACTAACCTAAAGGAATAGCCAAATAAAGGAGAAACCAAATCATGTCAAAAAACAAAAATGAGTCAAATGACTGGGAATACAAATCATATCACAATAATAACCCTGAATGTTAATGGCCTGAACTCATCAATCAAAAGACATAGACTGGCAGATTGGATTAAAAAGAAAAATCCAACAATATGCTGCTTGCAAGAGACTCATCTCATAGAAAGAGATACCCATAGACTAAAGGTGAAAGGATGGGAAAAAACATACCAAGCACACGAACATAGCAAAAAAGTTGGAGTATCCATCCTCATTTCAGATAATGTGGACTTCAAGGCAAAACTAGTCAGAAGGGATAAAGAAGGACATTACATGCTGCTTAAGGGAAGCATAAATCAGCAAGACATAACAATCATAAATATCTATGCCCTGAACATTGGCTCATCCATGTACGTCAAACAAATTCTTCTCAATTCCAGAAATCAAGTAGACCACAACACAATAATACTAGGCAATTTTAACACACCTCTCTCACCACTGGACAGATCTTCCAAACAAAAATTGAATAAAGAAACCATAGATCTCAATAACACAATCAACAATTTAGACTTAACAGACATTTATAGAATATACCATCCAACCAAGAGCGAATACACTTTCTTCTCAGCAGCACATGGATCCTTCTCTAAAATAGACCATATTTTATGCCACAAAGGTACTGTTAGCAAATACAAGAAGATAGAGATACTACCTTGTACTCTATCAGATCATAATGAATTGAAATTAGAAATAAATGACAGAATAAAAAACAGAAACTTCTCCAATACCTGGAGATTAAATACTACACTATTATATGATGAATGGACAACAGAAGACATCAGGAGGGAAATAAAAAAAATTCTTAGAAGTAAACGAGAACAAAGACACATTATATCAAAATCTCTGGGACACTATGAAAGCAGTACTTAGAGGAAGATATATTTCATGGGGCGCATTCAACAAAAGAAGTAGAAATCAACAAATAAACGACTTAACACTACAGCTCAAAGCCCTAGAAAAAGAAGAGCAGACCAACACCAAAAGTAGTAGAAGACAGGAAATAGTTAAAATCAGAGCTGAAATCAACGAAATTGAAACAAAAGAAACAATAGGAAAAATGAACAAAATAAATAGTTGGTCCTTTGAAAAAATAAACAAAATTGATAAACCCTTAGCCACACTAACAAAGAGAAAGAGGGAGAAAACTCAAATTACTAAGATTCGGAATGAACAAGGAAATATCACAACAGACACGAGTGAAATACAAAACATAATTAGAAACTATTTTGAAAATCTATACTCCAACAAAACAGAAAACCTCGAAGACATCAACAAGTTTCTAGAGACATATGAATTACCTAAACTGAACGAGGAGGACACACACAACTTAAATAAATCAATTTCAAACAATGAAATAGAAGAGGTCATCAAAAGCCTACCAACAAAGAAAAGTCCGGGACCAAAGAGTTCTCAGCTGAGTTCTACAAAACCTTTAAAGAAGAGCTCATTCCAATACTCCTCAAAGTATTCCATGAAATAGAAGAGGAGGGAACCCTCCCAAACTCATTCTATGAAGCCAAAATCACCCTGATTCCTAAACCAGACAGAGCACATCGAGGAAAGAAAATTTCAGACCAATATCCCTAATGAACATCGACACTAAAATTCTCAACAAAATTTTAGCAAATCACATACACAAATATATTAAAAAAGATAGTGCACCACAATCAAGTGGGTTTTATCCCAGGGATGCAAGGTTGGTTCAACATCCAGAAATCAATAAATGTCATTCAGCATATCAACAGACTTAAAGTTAAGAATCACATGATTATTTCGATAGATGCAGAAAAAGCATTTGATAAAATACAGCATCCCTTCATGCTCAAAACACTAGAAAAAATTGGGGTAGTGGGAACATTCCTTAACATTGTAAAGGCCATCTACACTAGCCCATGGCTAATATCATTCTAAATGGTGAAAAACTGAAAGCATTCCCCCTTAAAACTGGAACAAGGCAGGGATGCCCTCTTTCACCACTTCTATTCAACATCGTCCTTGAAACTCTAGCCAGAGCAATTAGACAAACCAAAGAAATTAAAGGGATACGAATAGGAAAAGAAGAACTCAAACTATCCCTGTTCGCTGATGACATGATTATATATTTAGAGGAACCTGGAAATTCCACCAGGAAACTTTTAGAACTCATAAGTGAATTCAGTAAAGTAGCAGGTTACAAGATCAATGCTCATAAATTCAATGCATTTTTATACATAAGTGATGAATCTTCAGAAAGAGAAATTAGGAAAACTACCCCATTCACAATAGCATCGAAAAAAATAAAATACTTGGGAATCAATCTCACAAAAGAGGTGAAAGACTTCTACAATGAGAACAGAACACTAAAGAAATAAATTAAAGAAAACCTTAGAAGATGGAAAGATCTCCCATGTTCTTGGATAGGAAGAATTAATATTGTCAAAATGGCCATACTACCTAAAGTGCTATATAGATTCAATGCAATTCCAATTAAAATCCCAATGATGCACCTTACAGAAATAGAGCAAGCAATTATGAAATTCATCTGGAAGAATAAAAAACCCAGAATAGCTAAAGCAATCCTCAGTAGAAAGAGCAAAGCAGGGGGTATCGCAATACCAGATCTTCAACTCTATTACAAAGCAATAGTAACAAAAACGGCATGGAATTGGTACCAAAATAGACAGGTAGATCAATGGTACAGAATAGAGGACATGGACAAAAACGCAAATAAATACAATTTTCTCATACTAGACAAAGGGGCCAAAAATAGGCAATGGACAAAAGATAGCCTCTTCAACAAATGGTGCTGGGAAAACTGGAAAACCATATGCAACAGAATGAAATTAAACCCCTATCTCTCACCATGCACAAAACTCAACTCAAAATGGATCAAGGACCTCGGAATCAGACCAGAGACCCTGCATCTTATAGAAGAAAAAGTAGGTCCAATCAGACTTCCTTAACAGGACTCCCATAGCACAAGAAATAAAAGCAAGAATCAATAACTGGGATAGATTCAAACTAAAAAGCTTTCTCTCAGCAAAGGAAACTATCAGTAACGTGAAGAGAGAGCCTACAGAGTGGGAGAATATCTTTACCACTCATACTTCAGATAGAGCGCTAATTTCCAGAATCGATAAAGAACTCAAAAAACTCTACACCAAGAATGCAAATAATCCATTTGACAAATGGGCTAAGGAAATGAATAGACACTTCACAGAAGAAGATATACAAGCAATCAACAAACATATGGAAAAATGTTCAACATCTCTAGTAATAAGAGAAATGCAAATCAAAACCACCCTAAGATTCCATCTCACCCCAATTAGAATGGCGATTATCAAGAATACAAGCAACAACAGGTGTTGGCGAGGATGTGGGGAGAAAGGTACACTCATACATTGCTGGTGGGGCTGCAAATTAGTGCAGCCACTCTGGAAAGCAGTGTGGAGACTCCTTAGAAAACTCGGAATGGAAGCACCATTTGACCCAGCTATCCCACTCCTTGGCCTATACCCAAAGGACTTAAAATCAGCATACTACAGAGATACAGCCACATCAATGTTCATTGCTGCTCAATTCACCATAGCCAGATTGTGGAACCAACCTAGATGCCCTTCAGTTGATGAATAGATAAAGAAACTGTGGTATATATATATACCATGGACTATTACTCCACCATGAAGAATGATAAAATTATGGCATTTGCAGGCAAATGGATGAAATTGGAGAATATCATGCTAAGTGAGATAAGCCAATCTCAAAAAACTAAAGGACGAATGATCTCGCTGATAAGCGGATGAGGACATATAATGGGGGCTGGGAGGGGTTAGCGTTAGGTTTAGGGTTAGGGATAAGGAGGGTGGTAAGAATGGAGGAAGGAAGGACTGTATAGAGGGAAAAGAGGGGTGGGAGGTGTGGGGGGGAAGGGAAAAAAATAACAGAATGAATCAAACAACATCACCCTATGTAAACTTATGATTACACAAATGGTATGCCTTGACTCCATGTACAGAGAAATAACATGTATCTCATTTGTTTACAATAAAAAAAAAGAAAAGAAAAGCGCCTTGTACACAGCATGTGATCAGTAAACCGGTGTTCAATAAATGCACGAGGATGCTGTAGAGCCTGCCACCCTCCTCGTGCCATGTCGCCCCCCACACGTGGAGCTTCCACTGTGGCTTCATGTGTCGATGTTGTGTTCCATTTCTAGGTCCATTTGTATCTAATTTTATTTGTTTTCTTCTTGAGAAGTTTGCCAAAGTGTCTATCTTATTGTCTTTAATGTATTTATTAAAGATTTCCTATTTTCTAATTCAAGTTCTGCTTTATCTTGATTAATTCATTCTATCTTGTTTTCATCAGTTTGATTTCTTATGTTTTGTCTTGATTCTTGAGTTTCCAGCTTGCTGAGTTAAATTTCCTTCATTCTGGTTTAATGCTAAAACATTTAATCCCAGGCATTGTGCTTTGAGAAGAGCTGAGCCACATCAAGTAAATTTTGGAGTGTTTTCCACATCCTTAATTTCTCAATAGTCTGTGATTACAGGTAAGGAATGCCTATCTATCCCATTACCCAACCTCAAACTTCACCAGCCATTTTCCTGTTGAGAGGGAAAATAGGGTCTATTCATTGTTTATTTAAAAAAAAAAACACACACACACAACTTTTTGTAAATACATCTTTTAGCCACTGCCCTTCACACCAGATAGCCACCCACCCCTCAGCTTCACTTAAATTGATTCCAAAGTCACAGGGGGCAGCCACATGCTGGGTACTGCCTGACTTCCTATAGCCCAGGGTTTATTTTGGGCTGTACTGTTCCTTGTTGAGGGTGCTGTCCTGTATGTTGTCGGATGTTTAGCAGCATTCCTGGTCTCTCTCTATCCATGAGATGCCAGTAATGTGTGTGTGCATGCCTGGGCATGTGCTCACACACACACACACACACACACACACAAAGTGCGTGCTACTACTACCAAGTACGACAACCAAAAATAACTCCAAACATTGCCAAATGTTCCCTGCTAGGAGTGTTCTTGTCGGAGAACCACTGATACTGTCTATAAAAGTCAGAGGTCAAGAAGAAGCCAGGCCACACACCGTGACCACCTACGTGTGTGCAGGTCTGGTATGATCAAGGCCTGGAGGGCCTGCAGAGAGGCCCCTTGTGGCTAGACGTTGGAGCTGCAGGTGGGGAGGTGCACCTGTTTCTCTAGGTTGATGCCTTTTTCTCCTCTTACAAAAGGAATAGGAAAATGGGCTTAGGGGGCTTACAGTGGGGAGGCATCCTCATCCTTGGGAGACCAAGAGGGTGCAGAGGAAAGAGAAGACCAGGGGAAGACTCCTCCAGCAATCTGTGGTCTTGGCCTTAAAGGGCATGAGAGGGGTTACCAAAACTCCTGGGAGCCCAGTTCAGCCAGAAGGGGAGAAGGTCAGAAAAAACTCAGAGCTGAAGCCCTGACCACAGCAAGAGAAGGTGCTCTTATTTAGTGGGGCCTCTGGGCACAGGAGCAGCAGCAACCCCTCTGTTCTCAGGAAACAAGTGGGCTCCACCACTGGTTATGAAAGAAGCACATTGCTCTCTTCATAAAACCATGTCCTCGCCCTTTAACACTATTGAAGTGTAAAATGCACATATCTTGACCTATTTTATGGACATATCAGCAGGGTCTAGGGAGAAGCTGTGTGTTGTGATCTAGAATACAGGCTTGGGATCTGATTTCCTCGGTGCGAGTCCCAGAGCATTCACCTACCAGACATGTGACCTTAGGGAAATTATTGATCTTTTTGTGATTTAGTTCCCTCATTTGCATAGTAGGGGCAATAAAAGGACCTATCTCATTGGGACATTTCAAGGGTTATATGACTTACCACATGACTACAACAATATCTGTTGTCAACAATTGCTAGCTATTCTGTTCATTGTGCCCTTAATTGGTAATAGACAAAAATCTGGAAACTTAAATGCCAATCAATTGATTAAATACATGTGGCACATCCAATCTATGGGAATACTGGGCAGTCATTAAAAGAAATAAAGTAGAACTATATCTACTTAGATTAATAGAAGCTATTGAATGAGAAGTAATAAATTATCTCTTATTTACAATAAAGATATTATATAGAATAGAAAATATATGCACAAAAATACACAGAGTTAGAGCTTACTGGTATATAAAAAAGCTATATAAATAAATAGATATGTGACTCGATCAGCATAGAAAATTTCTAAGGTTTTAACAATAGCTATGTCTGGGGAAAGGGAATGAAGGACTCAAGAACTTCTGCTTTCTCCTTTGGTATTGTTTGAATTTCTTACCATGAACATGTACTTTTCCACTGGTGTGAAAATTTTTTAAGATATATTGTTAATTTTTAAGTGGCAGAATATGAGTAGTACATGCCATCCGAATCTCAATTTACAAATTTAGGCATGCAAGAAATCACATTTTCGTTCCTGTAACTCAATTCATTGCTTACAGGAAGCTTCTATCTTGATAATAGAAGACTTGATTTCAGATGCCTGAATTCTCCTGAACACTGGAATAGCCAGGCCCAGGCTAGAAAAGGTGTAGGTGAGGTTGGCTGAGGCCAAGTATGGCCGTCTCTGCTGCTCTGTGCCTCTTGTGAGCCAAGTTGCCAGTGACCTTGTGACCTGCCTCCACCATGTGGTCACCTCTCTTCAGGATTTTACTTCACTCTACAGGCCACAAACATTTCTCCCCTTGTGTCTTCTGTCCCCAGCCAGACTAGAGAAGAAAGGGCTGATAAGGATTGAAGGTCTTTCCACTCCAGAGCAAATTCTTCTTCCATCTTGTTTCTAGTCAAGGCATTCAAAGGCTGCAAGAGCACCCTGGTTCCTCGATGAGCTGTTAGAAAATCTTGAGGTTGCCCTAAATGCTTAAGCTTTCAGCACACAAAAGCCAGAGATATTTGAAAGCTGATTTGGGTTTCTAACCTAGGGAGCCACTCAGGAGGTGATGAGTTCCATGAAAGTGAGGACAGGAAAGGGGAAGATTTGGGGGTGAAATAAGATCAATTCTGCAAATATTATCTCAGATGCACATATGTGTAAGTGCAAAGCAAAAAGTCTGAACATTTCCACCACATAATTAACAGTGCCTACCTGGAGGATAGGCTTTTGGATGTGGGGAGGGAAGGAAAAGGTGCATTGACTTCTTATTCTATATATGTCTAAACTGTTTAGGTTTTTCAATAATGGAACTATATTCAGCATTGCTTATATAATTTATTACTGTATTTGTTTTTGGTTTTTGGTACCGGGAATTGAACCCAGGGGTGCTCTACCACGGAGCTACATTCCCAGTCCTGTTTGCTTTTTAGTTTGAGACAGGGTCTCACTAAGGTGCTGAGGCTCTTCTGGAACTTGTGATCCTCCAGCTGAAGCCTCCCAAGTCATTGGGATTACTGGTGCACATTACCACACTCAGCTAACTTATGTTTTAAATAAATAAATATTCTTGCATCTTTTGCCACCAGGCTGGTGATGGATGGGGCACAGGCCCTCCCTGTCCGGAACCTTGGTGGGCAACCCTTGGAACCTCTTTGTATGAGGAGTTGAGAGACCTGAGAAAGAAGAGGGAAACTGGCACAAGGAGGTGACACTGACAAAAACCTTTACTTGGTGGAAAGGAGCTGATCTGAGCTAGACTGGTATTTGTGAATTAGATATATGTGTGGGGCCAAGTTCATGACTTTACAAGGCAACTGAGGACCAGCAGCCCCCAACACTGCTTCTTCAGTGAGGCCAGTAGGCATGCTGGTGACTCCCTACAGGTGTAAGGTGCATGACGGGTGTGGCAATGTCCAGCAGACCTGATAGCTCCATGGGGTGTGGGGGGGGCACAGGGAGGTTGCAGAGGCGGAGGAAGGAAAAAGATCGGGGGAGGGGTGGTAGTTTTCTAGACCTGTCCACTAGGAACAGGAGACACACACCCTGGGGACACCCAAAATGCTCTTGGGGTAAGAGCGTGAGAACTAACCAGGAACTGGGATCCTGAAATTGCAGTCAGAAGAAAGAGAGACACGTGGATGAGCCCTAACAACGTGATAGGTGCATACGAGTCCAGGTGTGTGTACAGGCAGGGAGCACAAGAGAGGGAGCCACGAAGTCTACAGGGGAGGGATCAGAGAAGGTCTCCTGAGACAGCTGACATCGGTGACTCAGAGCTTGATAGATAGGATATGGGACACTGGGTGGGAAGGGTGGAGGAAACCAAATACACAAAGGCCTGGAGCTGAGTGTGGGGTTTGGGGGAACTGAAAGCGGCATAGGTCGATTACAGTAAATGTAAGGGAGTGGTAGAAGACGAGGCCACAAAGGTTGTGCTCCATGGTAAAGAATCTGGACTTTATCCTGCAGGCAGTGGTGAAGCTCAAAAAAGGGTTGTTTATTAGGGAAATGAGATGATCAAGTTTATCAGAAAGCATTTCACCACCACACACCCGCCTCTCTTAACTCCCACCCAGTGAGCAGTCTGAGAGTGAGATTCTCTTCCTTCAGGAAGTGTTCCCTGACCATCCCTGGGACTCACCCAGCTCTCAGCTAACAGTTCTAGAAGTTCCCAAGCACCTCTGCCATCTCTCCCCATCGCAATGCATCTTAATGATTGTACCCTGTACTCTTCCCTCCTCCTCCATATGCTGCATACTGTAGTGAAGAACAATGTCTGCTGTATTCCACGTTGCATCCCCACACCCTGCACAGTGCCTGCCATGGTAAGTACTCGGCATTTATTTATTTAATAAAACAGGAAAGTGTGAGACACTCTTACTGTTTCCAACCCTTGGAGTCTAGGTTGGAAATGGGGGGCAGGGGGACCAAGAAGCAGCTCTTGCAATAGTTTAGGTGAGAAGCGATGAAGGCCTTACCTAAAGGAGTAGTGATGGGGATGAAGAGCAGGGAGACAGTGGGAAAAATATTTGGGAGGCAGAATTAATAGACATGGGTGATTAGACCAGGGTGCCAGATAAGGGGAGGAGGGGCTTCTAGCTTCAGTAGTTGAGTGGATGAGGAGTAAACCAAAAACTGGCTATTCTGTAAGAGGAGACAATGTGGGGAGAGGGGAGAAGATTCTGGAATCAGTTTAGACATGCTGAGTTTGATATGCTTTTAGTACATTCAAGTGGAGAGGTCCCAGCAGGAAGATTTCAGAGTCATCAGCCTGCAGGTGATGGTTAAAACCAGAGAGGAGAAGATTGCCCAGGGAGAGGAGGAGGTGGCAAAACAATGGAGATGTCAACTGTAACAGGTGAGCTGAGGAGGAATCAGAGAGGAAAGCAGGAATGAGATGGAAGAAGAAAAGCAGCCAAGGGTGGTTTCACAATTTTTAAGAGAGAAGTGGTTTCAAGGACTAGAAAATAGAGTCCAACAGGGTGGAGAAACAGAGTTCACTCAGGTCTCACTTGCAGTAGAAAAAACTGAGGCCCAGGGAGGTTGATTAAAGTGGTAGAGGTCAAATGCTACCAGGCCCATAGTCATAGAGACTAGTGGCTCTCAATCTGTGACCCCTTGGCATCTAGAGCACCCAAGACCCTTCCAGGGAAGTCTATGAGGTCAGGAGTATTTTCATAATAATTAAAGTTTTGTGCAGTTATTCACTTATTTGCATTGATGTTGTAAAAGCAACAGTGGGTGAAACTTATGAGGCCTTAACCTAAATCAACGAACTGGCACAAAACATCTCCAGGAGTCATAATCTTCACCCCCACATACTTGCCATTTAAAAGTTCAGTTTCATGTAAGAATGTTCATGACAGCCAGGTATAGTGGTACACACCTGTGATCTCAGCAACTCGAGAGGCTGAGGCAGGAAGATTGGTAGTTCAGGTCAGCCTCAGCAACTTAGTAAGGCTCTAAGCACCTTTGTGAGACCCCGTCTCAAAATAAAAAATAAAAAGGACTGGGGTTGTGGCTTAGTGGGTAAGTACCTCTGGATTCAATCCCCAACACTAAAATAAGTAAGTAAATAAATAAATAAAGTCTGTGATAAGGGTAATAACCATTAATTTTATTAAAACTGGAACTTAATTGCATGTCTTGCTAACAGTCTTCTCATAAAACACTTTTGAATACAGAAGTCCTGGAAGAACTCGTACAATTGTTTTTGCAAGCTGAACTATCTGCTTTTTTGTGGAACATCATTTTCATATAAAGGACTGACAGACTATGCTTCTTCATACTTGGATATCTGTGGATGTTTGCCAGGAAAATGACTGAAGTGAGCGTGTCACCTCAAGGAAAACAACTATGTATTGCCAGGTACAGCAGTACACACCTTTAATCCCAGAGATTCTGGAGGCTGAGGCAGGAGGATCACAAATTTGAGGCCAGCTAAGGCAATTTGGAATAACCCTGTCTCCAAATAAACAGAGGCTGGGAATTCAGTGCAGTGGTACTGGTAGAACATGTCCAGGTTCAATTCCCAGTACCAAAAAGAAATACAATAGAGAAAAGACAATTTCATCAATAAATGGCACTGGAAAACTGAATATACATAAGCAAAGAATGAAATTAGACCTTCACCTCATACCAAAAGTGAACTCAAAATGGTTTAAGACAAATGTAAGACCTGAAACTGCAAAACAACTACAAGTAAACAAAAAGGAAAAAGCCGAGCTGGGGAGACAGCTCAGTTGGTAGAGTGCTTGCCTTGCATGCACAAGGCCCTGGGTTCAATCCCCAGCACTGCAAAAAAAAACGACCAAAAAAAAAAAAAAAGGAAAAAGCTCTATGACACTGGTGTGGGCAAAGATTTTCTGGATATGACTCCAAAAGCATCAGCAACAAACACAAACACTGACGCATGGAGGTCTATCAAACTAAAAGGCTTTTATAAAGAAGAATGAAATTATGTCACTGGCAGGAAACTATGTTAACCAAAATATGCCCCACTCAAAATTCAAGGGTGGTATGTTTTCTGTCATTTGTGGAAGTTAGAAAGGAAAAAGGGAAAGATAGGCTCTCATGAAGATCATAAGGAGATCAGTGGATTAGAGGAAAAGGACCAGGGGATGGAAGAGGTAGGGAAAGGGAAAAGACTGGGGAGTGATATTGACCAAATTATGTTATTATATTGTGTGCATATACAAATATGTAACAAAAAAATCCCACCATTATGTACAACTATAATGCACCAATAAAAATTGTGGGGAAAAAACCTAAAAGACACAGCAAATGAAACAATAAACAGAAGGAAGAGACAATCTACAGAATGGGAGAATATTTTTGCAAATTATTCATTGAGAAGTGGTTACTATTCAAAATATATAAGAAACTCAACAGGCATGATGGCACACGACTGTAGTCTCTGTAACTTGGGAGGCTAAGGTAAGAAGGTAGCAAGTTCAAGTCCAGCCTAGGAAACTTTGAGAGACCCTGTCTCAAAATAAACACCAAAAAAGGCTGAGGATATTTGTGTACTCATGCTTTCAGCCACATTATCACAATAGCAAGCAAGGTACACGAGTCCTGGAAGAATGAATAGATGGGCAAAATATAGAGTATACATGCAATGGAATGTTGTTCCATCACAGAAAGGAAGACATCCTGAAACATGCCACATGAAGCCTGAAAACACTACCCGGTGACGTAAGCTGCTCACGGGGAGAGATGTACTATATGGCTCCACACACTTGGGGTGTCTATAATTAAAGATTCATGGAGACAGACTGTATGGGAGGTGGCTAGGAGAAGAGTGGGGAGGGGGATTTGTCACTTGATGAGTATAGTTTCAGTTGAGATGAAAAGAGTTGTGAAGATGGGTGATGGTGGTGGTTGCAGAATGAACTAAATGTACTTAATTCCACTGAACCGTAGGATGAATGGTAAAGTAGGGGGCTGTGGTTGTAGCTCAGTGGTAGAGCACTTGCCTTGCAAATGTGAGGCACTGGGGCTCAATCCTCAGCACCACATAAAAATAAATTTAAAAATAAAGGTATTGTGTCCATCTACAACTAAAAAAAATTTTGAAAATAGTGAAGATGGTAAATTTTATATTATAACCTATTTACCACAATTAAAAATTTTAAATGTTGGAAATTTGATGCCCATTGAAAAATGATTTCCCATTTCCCCTCCCCCTCCCCTCTGGTAGCCACCACTCCGTCTCATCCATGTGACATATGCCTCATAAGGGTGGAATCATGCGGTGCTTTCCTTTCTGTGTCTAACTTGTTGCCCTTGGCATAGTGCCCTCTAGGTTTGCCCATGTTGCTGTAGCTGGCTGGATTATTGTTAGAAGCTGTATTTTAACAATATGTCATTTGGGTATGTATATTCCATTGTATGTATACACCACATTTTCTTCATTCCTTCTTCTATATGCACAGTGAATAAGTTCTAGAGACTTATCATACAACAACCATACATCATCAATATAGTCCAGAATACGGTTTTGTGCACTTTAAAATATGTTTAGAGGATACACATCATCTTAGGTTTTTCACCCCTCCCACTAAAAAGTCATATACAAACAAAAGAACACAAGAAAAGCTTTGGAACTAACAAATACCTTTAGTATTTTAGTACCTTGTTGGGACAGAATTGCAGGAGTATGCACATGTTCAAATTTGAAATGTACACATTAAATGTGTGCTATTTTTTGTATATCAATTACACCTCAATAAAGCTAAAAGGAAGGAGTAAAAAGTTTCTAAGACCGAAACATCTGAGAACCCCTGATGCAGACCATCTGTTCCTATCTTCTAGTTCTTGTACCCTGTTTTCAACACACCTACCACTCCCATTTACTTCACTGATTGCAGAATTATAAAATCACAAAAATAAACTTAAGAGGTAAAACAGCAGGCACAGCAAGCTAGAGAATAAGACCCTCAAAATCATTTAGCTCTGCCAGGCTAGGCTGGGTTAATCACAACCCCTCCCTGCAGCCACTAGTGGGAGAATAATAATGCCACGGCCTAAATAGGAGTTCAGGTTTCACATTCCATGTCTGATATGATACAACAATGAGGTAAAGGCAGGTGGGTCCATTTTTTTTTTATCAGTCACAATTTACAGGGGAGGAAACACCAGTAAATAAATAAGAGAGGGCTGTAGTGAGTATCTTCTGTCTGCAGTCCAGGGGTCCCTCCACTGGGCATTGGCACCAAGATGCCTAAATTGCAAAGCACAGTGGCACATGCTTATAATCCCAGCAACTTGGGAGGCTGAGGCAGGAGAACCACAAGTTCAAAGCCAGCCTCAGCAATTTAGCAAGGCACGAGACCCTGCCTCAAAATAAGTACTGGGTTCAATCCCCAGCACCGCCAAAATAAATAAATAAATAAATAAATAGTACTGGGAATATAGCTCTGTGGTTAAGTGCCCTTGGGTTCAATCCCTGATACCAAACGAACAAAACGCTTAAACTACCTCTTGCCACTCAAGCCTAGAGGTCTACCATTAAAACATGCATTTTTTACTTAAATTGTTTTCATTATGTTTATAAGCCATGTAGATTTTTTTTAACCTTTTTCCATTCTTTTGGGTTGTCATTTTATATTTTGTAAGAGAAAGTGACCCTCTGTATCACTTTTCAATTAAAAAATAAATGTTTTAAATGATTAAAAAATAAAAGTTGTGGCACATGCCTGTAATTCCAGAGACTTAGGAGGCTGAGGTAGGAGGATCACAAATTCAAAGTCAAACTCAGCAACTTAGTGAAGCCCTGAGCAACTTAGTGAGATCCTTTCTCAAAATAAAAAATAAAAAAAGGCTGGGATGTTGCTCAGTGGTTAAGCACTCCTGGGTTCAATACCCAATACCAAAAACAAACAAAAAAAAAGTTAATGAAACAGAAGACAAAAGAGATAATAAAACAAAAGCTGATTCTTAGGAGACAGACAACAAAAAAATATTATGGAAAACGGCCAAAGCATCAAATAAGTGACACTAGGAATGAAAAAGGTAAGATAAAATACAGTAGATATTTAACTATGAAAAATTGTACATTAATAGCTTCGAGACATTTTTGAGAATTAAAGTTATCAAAATCGATGTGAGAATAAATAATCGTTTTAGTAATAAAGTCATAGTAGAGGTATTCTGGAGTCTCCTCTTAAAACTCACACTTGTCAAGATAAGCCAGTCTCAAAAAACCAAAGGACAAATGATCTCGCTGATAAGCGGATGATGACACATAATGGGGAGTGGGAGGGGGGCAAGAATGGAGGAAGGAGGGACTGTATAGAGGGAAAAGAGGGGTGGGGGGGAGGAAAAAATAACAGAATGAATCAAACATCATTACCCTGTGTAAATGTATGATTACACAAATGGTATGCCTTTACTTCATATACAAACAGAAACAACATGTATCCCATTTGTTTACAATAAAAATAAATTAAAAACAACAACAACAACAAAAAAAACCTCACACTTATCAAGGCAGCTAAACTCTAGTGAGTCGTTCCTCAGCAGGTCTTCTGTGACAAGAGATGGGACTTTGGACCCTGGACTTGTCAGTCTGGTTTGGAAGGAAGAATGGATGTTGAGAATACAGCAGAGGGACTGGTCTGTCCCCTGCAGTCAGGTTACTCCAAGGCTGAACCAGGCTGCCAAAACATTGCCTCCTCAAGAGCAGCACACACACCCCTACCCTGCTTAGCCCTGTCCACAATTCCCTCCTTACTCACTGCTTTCTTTGTTCCCTACTCTCCTCTTCTCCCTGTGCCTCCCCTTCTTTTCCCCATCTTCTGTTGAAAGTCAAAGAATAGCTCCTGGGGCCATGCTACCTTGCCCCACATCCTGCCCTTTCCTGGCTCCTGGCACTTCTAGCCTGAGTTGTTGCAGCAGAGAGATAAAGTCCTGAGGCCCGTCTTGGCCCATTCCCCAAACTCATTTCTCAGTATGTTCTTAGGGACAGAGAAGGGACCCGTGGGGGTAAGGAATGGGCAGTAAAAGGTGACAGTTGTCTAGCTCTGAACCCTGGTACTGGAGTTAACCCAAAAGATCCATCATTTTG
Organism: Sciurus carolinensis; assembly: GCF_902686445.1. Classification (NCBI taxonomy): domain Eukaryota; kingdom Metazoa; phylum Chordata; class Mammalia; order Rodentia; family Sciuridae; genus Sciurus; species Sciurus carolinensis. The sequence continues at coordinate 22,002,252 of NC_062225.1, forward strand.
TATCTTGCAGTTTGTAATCCAATTAAATGTCTCATATATAAACACTACTGTGTCTCAAGTTTGTCAGTATAGTTGGATGAGTAAAAGTTAAATGTAGTTAAATTTGCTATTCATTCTATTCCATCTGTAAACAACTTATCTGTAGCAATAGACATTATGATTATCACACACATTATATGTGTGTGCATGCTGGGGGGTAGAAAACTATTAAATATTTTAAAGACAGAAGAGCCTTTTCTTTCAGGAAAAGAAGGGGATGACCAGTGTAGCTCACATTACTGTGGTGATGTTTGATGTCTCTTTATGGTCCAACCATGAGGTGGGTGTGAAGGGGTCAACACAAGTTGAATTCAGGTAGGAAGACTTCCTTTGTGGATCTTGCCAATGATTTAGTCTCGGATTGACCCCTGCCCTTAGCAGGTACTTCCATGAACTCCTTACCTTGCTCAAAGACTGGAAGGTAAGATGGGAAATGGAAGGCAGATATTCTCTGAGACCTCCAACTTCTGCTGATATGAATGGTCTAGAATGACCAGCCTGTCCAGATACAGAAAATTGATGCTACAATGACATCAACCACACTCAAGTTCAGTACATGAATGAACACAGTTAGAAGGATGAAAATCTGAATTGTAGTAGGTATTTGGCGGTTCTTACCAAAGTCAGTCTTTGGTGAACGTGAATAGGAATCCAGCACCAGCACAAGGGTAAGAAAAGGGTGCCACATCATGGACATTAGCCAATTCAGGGAACTGTGACTGAAGGTCCCTAAGGTAGGTCCCCTGATATTCCCACCTATCTCATGTAATGCCTAAAATCCAGAATTAGAGCTATCTACCTTTCAGCAGGTTGCGGGGGGCTGGGTGAGGCTGGTTAAGGTTAGCTGGAGCTGGGACCAGTACTACTCTGAGCTTTTGGCACTTTGCTACTCCAGTACAGATGAGGGCTCTGAATGGAATATGATGGGGTACAGGAGGACTGTATAGAAGTAATGATGAATAGTGAGAAAACAACTTTCTAGTGGATCTACTCACCATCTGGACTTTCAGATCCCCCTCTAACACTACAAAACTTATTTGGGTTCAGTTTTTGGAAATTAGTGAGCTGCCTTCTTCAAACTATCCACCACTCCCTGAGATCGGAGACCTAGGAAGTAGGATGGATGCTTTCTGCTTGGGCTTTATACAGGCTCAAGTGCTGTTAACAAGTGACTACTCAAAACCTCCCTCTATGAGCACCTCTGGAGGTAACATCGTAGAAGGCCTGCATGTGTTTTGATGTGATCTGTTAGGCCCTTAGAAGTCATCTTTTCAAAAATATCCTCCCTGCTTTAGATCTACCTGGTACCTAAAATTTTATCATTAGTGTCCTTAGAGTCGCTCTAGGTCTCTAGGAAAATATAAATAATTCTTAACTCCAGGTAGGAATAGGGGATTGGTTCAGAGTTACACAAGAACAAACAAATAGAAGCCCCGAAATTCCTTTATCTGGATGGCAATCCAGAGAGCAAAGGAGTGGAGTGTGAATCAAGAAATAGAATTAGGGGTGTCTATCTTGAAGCTGTGTTTTCATAGAATACATGGTTTGTATTTACTGAATATTTATTTAGGGCGGCTTTGACTATGGAACTGATAGAGATATGGTATGCTAGCCTCTCCCTATAAACCACTCCTTGACTCCACCACTGCACAAGAAAGTAAATTGACTGCAAAGACCCTGGATATCCAGACACAAAGACCTGGACTTGAGAGGAGCTGTCAAATTCAACTCCCTTCCCCTGAGGCACTCACTGTGCTAGCCAGAAGCAGGTAAACACAGCAGGACTGTGCTAAGGATTACCCATAGGGGACCTTGCATCCTCTGAAGGAATTGTTGGCAGCACTCCCACCCATGGAGAGGCCTAAGAAAGAAGGGCAGGACCTTGGGTCACAAATGGTAGGAAAAAGGTACATAAATTGTGGCTGTATTATCCAGTCACATGACACAATCTTGTTGCCACTTGTCACATGATCTCTTTTCCCCTCTTGTTCTGGTCTTTCCCTCTTCTCCCTTCCCCTCCCTTTGCTCTGTTTTGATTTGGTTAAAATAGCTGCAAACCCTGGTCTTTTCTATTTTTACTACCCAGCCATTACATAATCCACACCGTAATTGCTGACTTGCAAAACTATTGGCAACAGTAGAAAAACCCCAGAGTTTTAAAAAGGAAAAGGATTATTACAGTACAAAAGCCTTTGGCAGCTTTACTGACTGGTAAAGCATCTGTAATCGTCACTTGCCAGTGGAAATCACATGGGCCCTGGGAAACACCCCCCACCTCAGTGAAAGTGGGCTAGGGGGTGAGAGGCAACCTGGCTGGGAGGAAATGGCAGTAGGTGGGGGCTCATATTCGAAGTATGCCCCAGTCAAAGGTGCTGAGAGTGAGTGCCAGGTTACCAGGGGTGCCTTTTACTGCTTTTGTTTCTTGCTAGAAAGTGCAATCTCCAGTGGCCAGGACCTTGACCTCATCAGCTTCCTGGCCTTCCTATACCCTGGACCATATTCCTGCAAGAGCCTGAGGGAGAGAGATCACCCCAGTTAAACATATGCCTGAGACACATGGGAGCAAGGAAGGTGCTTGTCAGGCAAAGAGCTTCTCTGCAAGACTTTCCAGACATTAGGACAGAACCACATTATTCAATGATTTCACAAAATGGTCCAATAAAAATATAAGAACTAGTGAGCTGATAAAGGGTTTTACAACCAAAAAGAACTATCTCACTGAGCCAAAATTCTGTGTATGTTAAGTGTGAGGAATGCAGGAGATGCAGGGGGAGATAAGGTCATCTTTCCCTGATTTTGCCAATGCTGCCACAGTACTGACTCCCCCAAGAACCAAAGTGATCAGTCCAATCTGGGTAATTGTATGTGATCATTCAAAACATTTGCCAAATGTCACATACTGGACTTGGTACTGAGATGGAACTGTGAGTAAAACCGCTGTCCTCATAGAACTCCCAGGTCAGTCAGGAAGGCAAGCATTAATCGAAATAAGATACAAACATAACATTACAACCACGATGAAAGGTTCTGAAGGGAAAGTATAGGGTGCTAAGGGCATTTAGAACAGAATGACCAGATAGGGTCTGAGGGTTCTTAGAAGATTACCCTAAGGACTTCAGGGTTCTTTCAATTTGGCAACTTTGTTTCCTTCTGTCCCCTGTCCCTCCCATCTTCCTTGCTTCCTATAGTTAATATTTATTGGGTTTTTACTATGCAGAGGATAATACTAGGTTCTTTTACATATATGGTCTCATTTCATTTTTTTTTAATTTATTTTTATTGTAAACAAATGGGATAGGTCTCATTTCATTTTTATAACGAACTTATGATTCAAATTCAGCACTTTAAAAGGATCTGTTGAAAAAAGCTGAACCATACTCTATAAGAGAATGATATACAATTTATAACATGGATTAATTAAGACACTTCTGGCTACAGGTGACAAAAATTCATATCAAACTTTTATAAGGGGGACAAAAGGGAAAGTCTGGGTCCATGCAAAGGAAATGTCCAGGATTACACCAATTTAATGTGTGGTTAGGTCCAGGTACTCAAGACACCATCTGGTCTCCAGTTTTCTCCATCTCACAGCTCAGCCGTCATCTATGTTGCCTTCATTCTTGGACAGTGTTCTCCTTGAGGTGGCAAGATGGTCCCGGCAGCACAGGACTTACATTCTACAGGGTTAGGGCAACCCAGCTGGAAAGGAAAATAAAAGCGCATTTCTTAATAGTTCTAACAAAAACCCTGACAGACATGATTGGACTGGATGTGGACCCCTGCCCCTGGCGGCCTAGTGCCATTCTCTGATGGGCATAGTAATGTGTACTTCAAGAGATGAACTTACTCCACTGCAACCACTTCTGAAAATAGGAAAGGGGGTAGTCCCCCAAAGAAAATGAAAATGTTCTTATTTAAGAAAGGAGAATGGTGAACAAAACTCACTGACCTCTACTGTTCTCAGTGTGGGAATAACAGTGGATGTCAAGACCACACAATAGATTCTTCCATCAGCCAGGTCCTCCTCTCTGAGGCATGTGCAAAAGTACTCAGTTCTGTGTGGCACTGGCTAGATTCACACTGCTCAGAGACTGTGACTTCTTGCTATAAAACACTAACTGTAGTCTTATTTATTTAGGTCCTTGCTCAGAGCAGTTTTCAAGTTCCAAGATTTTACAGATTTTTCCCAACTTTTCTTCACCCCTAAATGATACATCCTATTCAGCAAGAGCATGGCTGGGAAGGTTGCAGCTCATTGGCTCTTTAACCAGCATCCCGGGTTCTGCATAACTCATAGGGAGGCAGAAGTGTGACAAAGTCCTTTGTGGTGAAGTTTTGCTTCCCTTTTGGAGTCTGAACTGAAAACAGCTTTCACTGGGCAGCAAGAGCAATAATATGATAGCTCCTGGAACATCCACAGAGCAAGATTTTGGAGAACCACTGTTAAACATTCTGTGTTACACAGCACTCAGCAATCAGATGTCAGCAAACCCCCTGTCCTTGTGCATGCTTTTTTTTTTTTTTTTTTTTTTTTTTGGGTGCTAGGGATCGAACCCAGGGCCTAGTGCTTGCAAGGCAAGCACTCTACCGAGTGAGCTAGCTCCCCAGCCCCCTTGTGCATGCTTTTAAGAGTTGCCTGGATCCTCCCATCCCAAGAAGAAATCCATTGGTCTTCCCAGAATCTCTGCAAATTCCCAGCAGTTAATGCTCTTAGTAGTCTCTCTGGCTCTGCTCCAACTCTTGCTGGAGCTTTGATCTCTCTCACATCTCACCTCTTGAGGCTGGTTTCTTCCCTCTGCTCTAAGGAGGCCCAGATGTGGGACTCAGCTCTATTTTCCCATGCTTTACCCCAAAGAAAAAATATGTACACACAAAGTAACTCAAAACATCATGTGTGGGGCTGGAGTTGTGGCTCAGTGGTAGGGCGCTAATGTGTGTGAAGCTCTGGGTTTGATTCTTAGCACAAATGTAAATAAATATATAAACAAACAAATAAATATCCATCAACTAAAAAATATTTTTTAAAAAATCATGTGTCTATCAGATTTTCTTGAAAATATAAAGAGATGTGGATTTTATTTTACCCTTCTGCTTGATTCTTTTATCAGCTCCACATGTTCCTCACACTGTGTTAGTAGTGGGGACTAAATTACCCTTATATTCAAAGGACCTTAGCTTTCCATCCACATTCCAGACTTGGAACCTACTATGAACCATCCACTCCAGGTTCCTCCCTGAACAGCACCAAGGAATAGTTACAAACTTTTACTCTCGTCACCACCAACATTCTGTAGTGGTGAAAGGAATGGAATGATTTTTCCCTCTATGAATATGAATAATATCACCCCTCTTTAGAAGGAGAACTAGCCATAATTTTTGTTTTAAATAAATTTCTATTACACTACTCTAAATTCTCCAGCTCAGAAAACAGTTTGTGTAACAAGTGTGAAACAATTCCCATATGACCACTGACACTGAAATGTGAATAATCAAAGCAACACTTCTGTCCCAGAGGCACTGCCTTGTCTTTGAAAGACAAGGGGGTATATATCCTTGCTACCTTATGATGGAAATCCTGCTGTTTCCAGGATGGAGTTTTGGAGCCTTAAACTTCAGCAAAATAAGTAAAACTAAAGCAAGCTTAAGACTCCTTTCACCTGGGTTGGTGAACCTGGGATCACAGTTTAAACCAGTGAGAAGGCCTCTCCAAAAGAGAGGTAAGGACAGATGCAAGAAGCAGGTTTCCTCTCATGAACTAGACCAGCTCTAAGCCTTGCTTTCTTGGGCCACTCATGTTTCCTGTCCCTTTCTAAGAGGGTGGAACAAGCAAGGACTCCCCACAGAGGTCCCTGCGTCAGAGGCGGGGGCAGGGAGGCTCTGCAGGGCTGTGAACACCAAAAACAAGTAAATCCATGAAAGAAGAATCCTGAGCTTTGAATTCCTTTGTTCATCACTCCAAAACATGCAACTGTAGACATGGTAGCCTCCCTTAGGAATCCTTTTAATTCCTGGGAAGACATGGTGAGATGTTCCTAAATTCTTCCCAGAGGCTAAAATTTATAATACCAAAGTACATTAGTAAAGAAAGGAGGAAGGTAAGGATGCGGAATATATTTTTTACCTTCCATAAGAAGGTGGCAAAAGTTAACCTTTCATTCTTTAATGACATAGAAAAATACACCTTTAAATATTTTTAACCTAAAGGAACTCAATCAATAAAAACGTATAACAATACATTCTAAGTTAAATAAACAGGAATTATTTTTAAAATAAATGGAACTCTCCTATTCATACTGTTCTGTGCTTTGTTTTTACTGACACAAAAACCTACTTCCATGTTTTAACAGTCACATAGAATTTCACAGTACCCCTACTCATGGACATTCACCACTGCAACAAACATCCTTCTCTAGACAACTCTGAGCAGAAGGGTAAATTACTCCTTAGATGAAATTTGTTGCTTTACTGTGACTTACCTATTTGTATTCTTTGCCATTTTCTATTGGGTTTGTAGTATTTTTCTTATTGATTTGTAGTATTTTTCTATAGATTATAGATCTTAATCTATCATATATTACATATATTATAAAAATAATTCTCCTAGCCTGTTGCCTATCTTCTAACTTTATAGTAACTTGTGCCAGAACCAAGTTTCTCTTCTTTTTTTTTGAACCCAAGGCCTTGCATATGATAGACAAATGCTTTACCACTGAGCCACATCCCTAGCCCCAAGTTTCTCACTTTTATGTGGCAAAACCAATTACAAATTATTTAGAAAAAAGTGAAATGGGAGCAATGCACCCCAAGCTCTGAGCCATCATGGCCTCTTCCACTTAGGTTCCTTGGTAAAGTGGCTGGTTGGGCAGTTATTTTCTGAACTCTGGTTTTACAGCCAGGGTGACGGTGAAAATTGATCAAGAAATGGCAAAAAGAAGTATGAGGATTTTTGTTTGTTTCCACTAATTTGAGGTTGCTTTTTTTAAATGTTTGAAGTCATAGTACTAACAATGTTAAAGGAATCCTGAACCACTGAAAATCCCAAAACAACTTTATGAACAATGATCTGAGAATTTCCAGATTTCAAACTATGTAGGCTTTAGGGCATTACTTGCTGTCACCATGAAGGGAATGACTGAACACAGCCCAGGAAAAATAAACGTCAGACCCCCAAAGGAATACAAAAGCTCAAGAGTCCACTGATTCCTACCAGAGTTTTACGCAAGAAACTTAAAAAGTTTCCATTCAACCTCTCAAAGATTAACACAGCCCACTCTGAACTAGAGCAATTAAAAAAAAAAAAAAACCCTAGTGGCCAAATGGGATTTGCCTAAAAGAGGGCCACTGGCTTTTCCCTAAAAGTACTTAGCTCCTATACCTACATAAAGGCCCAGGATCTTGCAGCAGTTGTCCTAGTTGGCCATCACTCACCCTCAGTGATCCCATTACACCCCCACATTATTTAAGCAGGAAGTGTAGAAAGCATGCCTGAAAAATTGTCCTGGCAACCTTCCCTCCAGCTGAAACTTGACACTCCTTTATGAACTTGCTTTTCTGGGCAATGAACGTTCCACCATAAAAGCATTCTTCAGTGTCTAGCAGGAGGAGAAAGAGACTTCTTTGCTTGATGTCTTGTTGCCTTGATGTTGCTTCAAAAACCATTATTGTTATAATCTTACCAAAAGCATTCTTTTTTTGCTAAGGCTCGGGCTGAACGACTACATTCCTATTCATTGCTGTCATCTGCTGACCTCCTCATCGCCAAGGACTGGATCTAAGTCTTCCTTTCCACCTCAAGTCAGACCCTTTGCCTGGTCATGAGCTCCTCTCTTTCTACTACCTCTCACTGTGCCACCTATCAGACCTCTCGGATTCACTTCTTTCTCTAACGAGCTAACGGACAACCACTCTCCTGCCAATACTCTAAGCCACATCTATTCCTCGTCTTCCATTTGTTGCACAACCACACAGCGTCTATCGGAATGAAGATGTCCTCTGCTTTAATCCCCCACTTGTTTCACACTGCTGAAATAATCATTTAATAATGAGGGCTGCTTCCTCTATAAATTCATCGTCTCCAACACTGGGTGAGTCTTCAGCACTGCTCAGTTATCCTCTTACATGTCCCTCAAGGTCACAGCCATTGGCACAAGAGCTTTTTGAAACCATACTACTCTCCCCACTATCCAATTTGCTTCTAACAGATGACTTCAACTTTTTTTTTTTTTTTTTTTTTTTTTTTTTGGTGCTGGGGATCGAACCCAGGACCTGTGCTTGCAAGGCAAGCACTCTACCAACTGAGCTATCTCCCCAGCAACTTCAACTTTTACCCAGAGAAAACAAAGCCCAGATATCTCCCAAAACCTCATCAAATCACTCCGTGCCATTATATCCCTTGTCCTTATCAAATAAGACTTAAAAGTACTCAGCAGTGGTGGTGCACACCTATAGTCCCAGCTCCTTGAAAGGCTAAGACAGAATCACTTGAACCCAGAATTCAGGCTAAGTCTGGGCAACACAGTGAGACTATATCTTAGAAGGGGGGAAAAATGTTCAGCATAATATTGGCAAAATGTAGGAAAGTAACAAATGGTGGTACTGGTGGTGATGTTAATCTCAGTGCAGCCTTTGTCCTTTGTTCAGTTCAAGTTTAAACTTGTCCTCCAGTACTCAGGATACAGTATTCGCTTCTCCCCAGGAGCCTTGCTCAACCATTTCTACTAGCTTTTTCCCCACAGCATAGGGATGTGCTCTCAAAAAACAGATTAACAGCCCTCTTTACATCTTTCACCCTCCTTTCACTAATTCTCCTCAGTTCACAGATGAGCTTCTTGAAAGAGTAGCCTCCTTAACAGGGTCACACCCTTGCCTCCCATTCACTAGCTGCAGTCACATGGTCCAGTAAAACAGTGAATTACTCTTACTTACCAAAGGTTCTGCTCTTTGGAAAATTATTTAGCGATTATCAAAGAAGCACAGTGAATGGAAATACACTGTATTATTGATTAGAGTTATAACAGTGAGAGTAATTTTTGATAATAGGAACAAGAACAGATTTTCAACACTATTGATATAAGTGACAGTAAGGTTGTTTTTTTAAAAATGTTTGAAGACATAGTACTAATAACGATGTTCATATAAGCAAGATTGTTTACTGCTTTTTAAAATTTATTTTTATTGTACACAAATGGAATACATACTGTTTCTGCTTGTACATGAAGTAAAGGCGTACCATTTGTGTAGTCATACTTTTACATAGGATAATAGTGTTTGATTCTGTTATTTTTTCCTTTGTTTACTGCTTTTTTAAATCAACCAACCTGTTTTCACAAAACTTACCTAATTCTCTAGATCCAAAAATTGGAAACAATCTCTTCTTACTCTGAATTCCCACAGCATCAGTCTGAATCTGTCATACTATGACTTTATCTACAATTAAAGTTATCTAAGCACTAAACGTAAGTTCCTCAAAAGCATGCTCAGTCAAGTTATTGCAGAACTCTCTGCAGTTAATAAGTACTTGATAAATGAAGAAATGGGCTTAATAAACACTACTGGAGAAAGCACAATTTTAATTAGAAATCAATCTAATTGGCCCATTAAATCAGGCCCCCCGAAGAACCTAAAAATTATAACCTAATAATTATAACCTAATAATTAGCTCTCCTTACATAGTCTAATAAACTTGCATTCATACACATGTTGTAATTTAGGTTTTCACTTCTGTAAATATACCTTGAAAACTCAAATTTTGAGACTTTTCTCATACTATTTCCTCTTAGGATCAGTCTGGAAAGCCTAGGATAAGTCAATGAGGCAGCAATCATTCAGGCTGAAGGGGGGTGAGCATTCTCCCTTCTCAAAAATACCTTGGGAAGGTTTCAACTACTTTCATATAACCTAGGTGTCAGCACCTCAACACAGGTCTGGCTTTGCCCTTGCCTGACCTCCCTAGATCTACTCATTTCTAAGACAAGGAAATTGGTCTAGAAAAATCACAAAAAAATGTTTTTGGTACTAATATGCTGTAAATAATTGCATATTACTTACCATTTGAAAATTAGATTTTATTCTGAAAAGCAGGTTGAATGCTTAAAGAAATGCAGTGGTAAATCCTTCTGTGTTTGTGAGTATACTTCATGCCTCCCAATACCCTCAATATAACTGTTAGATCATCTATATGAGACCAATAATTCTCCCAAAGCAGCACATGCAGGAGCTTCTTCCAAAACACTGACATTCCTGTCACACGTCCCTCTGAAGAAGCTAGTCCCTAATCCTTACCCAGGCAGAATTACAGGCTTTGAGAACTATGCCAAGGGTTAAAAGGTGGCCAGGAATGCATGACAGAAAACAGGGCAAGGTCAAGTGACAGGCCCCAGTCCCTCTGGAGCCAGAACCTACACCTCCCAAGTATGCTTTACCGTGGTAGAGAGTATAATTTCTAGCAGGGCTAAAATCACCAACGGCACACGGCCAGAGGGAGGGCCAAGGTGGGTAAGCAAAAGTCAGAGATAAACAAAAGAGGCTCCTGATTTAGTATCCAAACAGTCAGGAGAAAGACCTACAATGTAGCTGCGCTCTCTGGGTAAGATCCAATTTGCCAGTAGGCAATCCCCTACCTTCATGGGCCTCCTCATTTGCTCTCATCCTTTAGGAGGAGAGATCATGTGACTGGGGCCCAAGTGACACTAGCTTAACTAGTTTTGGAAATGCCTAAACAATGATCAGTTCATAAAGCAGAAACTTTCAACAGTGCCTCCATTTCCTCCCTCCTTCCTATAAAATCTGAGCAATAAGACTTATTATGAACAACGCAGCAAAGCTGTGGGATGAGGTTGTGGGAAGACTGTCCCACCCAGCTCAACAAGCCTCAAGAAGAAAGATTCTATCAGTCCTTCATGCACTCATTCCATCATCCTTTCCAGACTGCCCAGAATGCTCCAAGCACTGGGCTGCAAGGATTCCCTGCAAGATTCTTTGGACACAAGTCTAATGATTGCCAGCCATCCTTAAAGTGGACCCTTTGGATTCAGAACATCTAAAAGGTCATTCCTGCCTTTTGTGTTTATGCTATCAGAATGAGCTAAATAATTTAATCCCATAAGTATAATTTCCAGTCGGAAAACTGAAGTGACTTAAGAGGTTCATGATTTTCTACTCATTAAAGCAGGTCCTCCTAGGATTTTCACTAGCTAATGAATACACAAGCGGAGGTAACATGGGATTCGAAAAATAAACAAACATCATGACTTAAAAAAAAATTATTTTTTCATTTAACTAACTCAGACAAGCCTTTCCTTCACTGAACAAAGTCAATTCACTTTTACTGATTTGCTTTCAAAGACTGAAGCCAGAATTCAGTAAACCACTAAGACACCACTAACTATGCCGTAATTAAACTGGGCAACCTTACTTCTAAAACACCTCACAGCTATTTATGGAACTGTTAGGACTCCCTAGCCCCTTTGAATTCAATGGAACATCCAACATTGTCTAGGTTTAGGAGAATGTCAGGACTCAAAAGGACTAGGGAACAATGCAGTGACTGCCTATCTCATAATTGTTCCTACCTCCAGGCTGCAGTCTTTGCTTCAGTATTTCCTTCCTTGGAAAATTCACCTCTAAGAGATAAGGAGTGGGAAAATGAGAAATGGAATTTAAAGCTACACATCTCAATTTGAATCCTAATTCTACATTCTAATTGAGTTTCTTTTTTTTTTTTTCCCCCTCCCCCCACCCCTCCCACCCCTCTTTTCCCTCTACACAGTCCTTCTTTCCTTCATTCTTGCCGCTCTCCTTAGCCTAACTCTAAACCTAACCCTAAACCTAATGCTAGCCCCTCCCACCCCCCATTATATGTCCTCATCCGCTTATCAGCGAGATCATTCGTCCTTTAGTTTTTTGAGATTGGCTTATCTCACTTAGCATGATATTCTCCAATTTCGACCATTTGCCTACAAATGCCATAATTTTATCATTCTTCATTGCGGAGTAATATTCCATTGTATAAATATGCCACAGTTTCTTTATCCATTCATCAACTGAATCTAATTGAGTTTCAATATCCATATAAAAGAAAAAGTAATCGTGAAAAGTATGCAGGAGTATGTTAGCTAAGTTACTATATTGGTGGCACTCTGTAATTGATAAAGTGATTTTTAGGTATTGTTTTGGCTGCTGTGTATTACTACTGAGCACTCCTACATTTCCCCAAGATTGACCCTCAGATCTAATTGAGATTGCTATCATATACTCTCTTCCAGTGTCTCTTTTAAGACTTACAAAGAGGGCTGGGAAGATAGCTCAGTCGGTAGAGTGGCCCTGGGTTCGATCCCCAGCACCACCAAAAAAAAAAGAAAAAAAAAAAAAAAAGACTTGCACAGCAAAGACAGAACCAAGATACCACCATGCTTCCCCCAAGCCTGTAAGGGCACCAAATTTAGGGAATCTCTATACTTACTGCCTCTATTTTAGAAATAACTTTCTCTCTAAATGGAGGTCTACAGCCTACAGAACTTTTCTTCTTGGATGTACCTCTAGACCTTCAAATTCAACTCTGGGAAACAAATTCATCTCCCCCTTTCTATAAAAGTGGCTCCCCTTTCTAATTACCCCCATCTCTGTCATAATGGGTAGACAAACACTGACATTATTGGTGACGGACTACTCCTTATTCTTTTTACTCTTCCAGCCTTACAGACTATCGAACCAGTAGTTTCTTCCATGAAATGTCCTTAGATTAGTCCTTTCTCTCACTGGTCAAAGTCATTATAATTCCACTGCCCACCCTAGTTGAAAATTTATCATTTTAGGCCTGTACTTCCACTATAGCTTCCTAATCAGTTTCTCTAATCTTATTTTCTGCTTCATTCATTTCACACACCACACCATAAAACCTTCCCTGATTACTACCTTTTATCACCACTATCTTCCCAGGAATCTACAATGGCTCTTCATTACCTAACGCACCATGGTAAAATAATCTGCAGTCTACCCACCACTCACAAGTCAGAATTCTGTTTTTTAAGTATTTTTTTCCAAATCTGAAAAGACAACTTATAATAACATTGTGTTGTATGATTTTTTTAATATACACACAGCAATGGCTATATTATTTCAAGTGAAAGAAGTTCATATACTCTATGTATTTCCATGTATATATTATAGCCATCTTCCATGTTAATTATAAATCTATCTCATTTATCAATGTATGGACACACCATAATTTGACCAATTTCTTTTTTTTTTTTTTTTTTTTTTTTTGCCATGCTGGGTGTTGAACCCAGGGCCTTGTGCTTGCAAGGCAAGCACTCTACCAACTGAGTTATCTCCCCAGCCCTGACCAATTTCTTATCAACGGCCATTTTGTTCTCTACACTCTGTAGTAACAAATATACTCATACATAAATCCCTGTACACTCGCCCTTAGTAAAGATACCTAGAAGTGGAATCAAAGATGTACTATGTTCACTTTAAATTTTGACAGACACTGTCAAGTTCAACTTCAGAGAAGTTGTACCAATTTATATTCCCAGTCACAAAGTATGAGTTCCTGCTTCTTCAAGCCCTTACCAGCAATCCAGCAGTAAATATTTTTTTTCTTTTCTTTTTTTTTGTTCTAGTCCTAAGGGTTAAACCCAGGGCGCTTCACGGCATGCTAGCTCTTCCACAGAACTACACTTCCAGTCCTTTGTCTTCATTCTAATACTGCAGTTGAACTATGGTAAGTCATTTCTATTTGCATTTTCTGCATTGGAGTGAAACAGCCTTTTTCTGTATGTTTTATAGTTATTTGTATTTATTCTGTGACTTTGGCACATTTTCTTTAGTGGTATTTGCTTTTTTTCCCTTGTGATCTATAAGAGCTTTGTGTACATTACTGATATGTTTTTAAAAACCTAATTATCTTCCAATACATTTATTACTTTAGTTTTTACATAAAAACCTCTTACCCATCTAGAATTTATTTTGCTATATGGTAACAGTGATTTTTTTTTTTAATGGTTAGTCAGTTTTCTATTCTATATCATTTGTCCTAACTATCCTTTCCCAGTGAAACTGAGATCTGATTCTGGACTTTCTGTTCCAAGTTCTGCTCACTGAGAATTCTCCTTGAAGAATTTTCTTCATTGTCCACACAGGTCTTACAAAGGTTGCTGCCTATATTCAAATCGTTGCCCATGCCTGGATAATCCTCCTACCTTTATGCCATAGATCATTCAATGCAAAATCATGGGGCTAAAAAGTAAATGCCTTTAAAAAAGAAATGCCTTTAAAAGAGAAAGATAATTGAAGAGAACACATCAGAGGTTCTACAGATGATCTTTTGTGTAGCTGAAGAAGTGGATGGAGCACTTTATTCAGCTGAACCCTATAGTGGGTTCTGAACAGACAGAAGGGAACCAAGAGTTGCACTTAGGAAGAATGATTAGTGAGAGTTCAACTGCTGCACAAAAGAGAGTGAGAACAATTTGGAGCCCTTGGTGGCAATATAGTATGGAAAGGAGAAAAAGACCAATGTCATATGCGTGGGCAATATGAATCATGATGCATCCCTAATAGAGAGCACTTTAAAAATAAGGGTAGTCAGTATAGAATAAAGTTACTTACTTTGTTGCAATGTAAAATCCTGTTCATTACTCGAAAAGTTTAATAAACTCTACTACACATACAAAAGCTTTAACTGGGGGTTCTGCATCTGGGTCAATATGGATAGAAACAGGGACAACATGCTTGAAACTGTATGACCATCCATGATCTGAAATAATTTAGTGCGAGTAAGACCTCATAATTAGAGGGACCACAATACATGAGAGCTCCCAGGAATTTATAAGAAATCTGGAGGAAAGAATCAGACTTCCTACAAGTTGTAGAATGATACCTTGAGATAAAATTTAAAAGGAAAGAGTAATCCGAGTCAATTTATGGCTTAAGCTGGGATACTCAATCCTTATAACTATTTAAAAGGAACCAAACTGCATAAGGTTCAGTAGACTTACAAACACAGTCACCAGGGGAGGTGCCGATTACTCTGTTTATACAAGAAAGGATCACAGGTCCCACCCTTTCTCCACTTTTCATGCTTAGAAAGGAGTCAACTCTCACCTCTTCCATGACATTTTCTCCCCAAGGTATTAGCCCTCAGATGTTCTCTTTCTAGGACTTCCATTTCATTCAGAATCTACACCTCAGATAAACCTTTAATTGTTCTTGAATCTTTTTTTCCTTTCCTGTTAATTTTACTGTAGAATTCAACTAATTCCTTGTAGACCTTTAAGAAAAGAAGTGGGGGAGTGGGGAGTGGTCTCATCCTAAACAGCTTACATTATACTCAAGAGGCTACTGGAATTTCTGATGGGGGAACAATAGTAGATAGTGATATGAAAGTAAGTTAATAAATGTTCCCAGATAATGACATACCTGAGTCTAAGAACAAAATTGGAAGAGGAGGAGGTTTGGAATAGGATAAGAGGATGGGTTTATAAAGACTTTTAATGTGGCTTAGAAGTTGACTTTAGGATGCCTAAATGCTATCCAGGTTACAGTGTCAATAGTGTTTGGTTACTGTGAGATAGCAACTCATAAGAACAATGTTGGAGACAAGAGATTTAAGAGTATTTGACATATTAGTAGTAGGTGAAACCATAAACAGATGGCAGGGACAGTATATAGAGGAAGGAGGTAAGGGGGCCAAGGATAGAATCTTAGGAAACGGCCTCATTTAGGGAACCTGTTAGGGAAAAATCTAGTAATGGGAAAACAAGTCTTTCACAGATCAGGCCAACTTAGTAAAAACCTGTCTAAAATACCCAAATAACCAACAGGCTCTATTTAAGATCTCTGAGTGCCCATTTCAAGCCCTCTTTCTACCTTCTCAGAAGTGACCTGACTCCCTCCCTGATCTTCACTGCTTCTATAGCCCCAACTACTAGGAGGCTAAAGCAGGAGGATCACAAGTTTAAGGCCAGCCTGGGCAACAAAGCTAGATATTGTCTCTCATAAAAACGAAACCAAACTATAGTCTTTCAAAGGAAGTGGCAGACAGACAAGTACTACAGGCCAAAATCCCAAGGCCTCTCCTCTACCCCTTGTGGGTAAAAGGTGCTACTTGTTGGATATTGAAAGAACATCATACTGGGGCTGTGGTTGTGGCTCAAGTACAGCACTTGCCTAGCACGTGTGAGGCACTGTGTTCGATTCTCAGCACTACATATAAATAAACAAAGGTCCGTTGACAACTAGAAAAGTATTAAAAAAAAAAAAAAAAAAAAAAGAACAGGGTATGTCAAAGCTGAGTCTTTCCATCTAGTTTGTTTTATGATTAGCTCAGTTAACAATTTAAGAACAGCCAATGAACAATCTTATTCATGAGAGCAAAGACATATATATCAGGGTCTTCAAAAGACCAGTAATTTTTAAATCAGAAGTCCTAGAGATTTCTAACTGCTGCAAATGGTCCTTTCCTAGCTATACTGATTGTGAATGGTATGCAGAGAAAGTGACAGGCTTCTCTTTAGTTATCAGCTAAACCAGCTACAACTCCTGGCACTTGCTCATCCATCCTGTAGATTTAAATGGCTCTCCACTTGTAACACTGCCCAGCTCAGAAAGTAAGTACTATCTTCATTCAAGGACTGAGAAATACGACTATATTCCATACTGTCCATAAGATGTAAGAGAAAAGGGATTTAATGCGGAAAGCAGAAAATGTATCACCCATTCCATAAAAACGAGCTCTATCCTACTTGGCACTGATCCCCATGTGTAGGTGAAAACCCCGAAACAGCAATGAGACTTGAGGCTGATACTGAGAAAAACAGTTCCAAAGTAGGAGGAAAGAATGCTCAGAGTGTTTTAGAGAAATCCTGACAGAAGTCAAATCTGGGGAAAGAAGCCTCAGAGAAGTCCTCCTCCTTTCCATAACTGATGATATGTATAGCCATGATGTTATCACCCCACTCACCACTTCCTATTTATTTCAATTGGGAGAAAAGGGGAAGAGGATTCAAAGTGGGAGAAAGAATGCAGAATCCTTCAAGCTCCACTCCAGATCATAGCTAACACATGGTATGATTCCAGCAGAGAAACTGGTAAAGAGTAGGTGCCCAGTGAGCATTTGTTGCACAAAGAGTACCACAAAGAGTGCCCCCAAAGAATTTTTTCATGATTGTCACATTATCTTCACCTGGAATCACTCCATTTGCTGTTCATTTTGCAGGACAAAGCCTCACAATTTCAAAAACTATGTTCCACCAAATGCCATATTCTGTAAAATTCTAATAAATATTCCTCCAGGAAAAAAATGGTTCTCTAGTTAAGTTTGGAAAATGCTATATTCTCCATTTCCCTTTTGGAGTTTTATAATACTTATTAAAAGTTCTTTTTGAGGCAGAGGAAGTTGGAGAGCTAGTATGAAATCCAGGACAAAAGTCCAACTAAGCTAAGAGTCTTTTTCCAGAAGCATAGCTAGACACCAGCATGACATCCAGTTAGCACAAGGAGCAGTACACAGAGTTCAAGGAGGTCAGCACAAGGAGATCATTGCATGGGAAGGACTCTACCTACTGAAGCCTAGAAGTAAAAGGAAAAAAAGAGGGGGGCCCTAATATCAGATAAGCTACCTGGACCAGGAAAGGCTGGTCCAGGCAAAGGCCACAGATCCTGGTGAGGAACAACAGCAGGACTTTAGTCCTGGATAAGGTTGGGATTTCAGGTAGGGCAGCTGGACAGAACCTGATACTCTTAGGTAAAAGGTAAAAGTAGTAAGATGGAAGGGAGGCAAAGACTGGTGGATAGAAAACTGTCATTTAGGACACAGAACCCCTGCCCAGAAATCCCTCTGTTTGGGGCACTGGTTCCAAAATCCTGGTGATCAGCAGATCCAGTTAGATTTGGTATAGGAGGCTGCAGAAGTTGGAAAGAAACAAAGGGATGTGGAATATTCAGAAACTTCCAGAGCTGTGCTGATTTTGTTAAGAAAAGAGGACCAAACCTTATCAGATATTGGGGAGAAAAGAGTAGAGATCATTTTCAGGATAGCCCTCTAGGGAATCTAGCAAAATAAATGACTTAGAATTCAAGAGAACTACATGCAACCTAAAGAAGTTTCTCTGGACTTAGGGTAAGACCGTGTTTAGTGTAGAAGTTGTAGCCTGCAGGTGAAGGGCATCAATGAACCCCTCTGTGTGGAGCTGGGAAGGATATAGATTTGAGCTGCCCCAGAAAAAAATTCCCTGGGGGGAGAAAAAGCTGTGAGAATTCATATCATAAAGGTTATTTGAGAGCACTGGCAAATGAAAGTGGATGCCTAGTCAACTAGAAAGACTATGGAGAAACTCAGGCCAAAAAATTTTTTCTATCTGAATTGTAAGGGCTATCCTGAAAGCTTCTGGATCTACTTAGTAGACAAGGGGGAACTGTGCCTTTGTGTAGACACTCCAAGTGCTTTGTCATTGCTTTTGACATGGCTTATGTTGTTTTCTGGCAAAGCCCCATCTCAACATAGCTCATTGGGAAACAGAGACCAGAAGTTGTCTGTGACCAGCCACCACTGAGGAAGTGCCCTGCCCTTGTTGTCACTGGTGGCCTCTTTTGCGACACTATTTTGCATCATTTCTGGGAAGTTGTACCTCCCTTTTCCTAAGATCTGTGACTGTCTCATCTGAAGACATCACAGCAAACCACAGACCCAACACTTCTACACTCCTGGTTACATTATATGGGCATCAGCTACCTTCCAGACAACACTGCCTGCACTCTAGCATGCTGGTGGGAAAATCTCTCTACTCAGCACTCCCTCTTTGGGGGTTAAAACCTCTATCCTCAGCTGGGTTTTGTTTGTTTGTCTGTTTTCTTGGTACTAGAAATTGAACCCAGGGACACTACCACTGAGGTCACAACCTCAACCTTTTTTTTTTTTTTTTTTTTTTTTAAGACAGGGTCTTGCTTAATTGCTTAGGGTCTCACTAAGTTGCTGAGGCTGGTCTCAAACTTGTGATACTCCTGCCTCAAACTCCCAAATCACTGAGATTACAGGTGTAAGCCACTGTGCCAAGCTAGCTGCTTATCTTTTTATAACAAAACTGTGAAGGAAATAAACAGTTTCTTTAGGGAGTCAGTTTCTCTTTTCAGTGCCTTTATCTCAATCTCATTGTGTCCCTTTTCTGTCCCTAAAACTAGGTGTGCAGTGTCCTCTCTTCTCTACTCCTTCCTTAGTCTAGTTCTCAGAAATCAGTTTACAAACTCCTTCACACTTCCACTTACACGACTGAGATGCTTCATCATCAAATCCTTTTCTGGAGGTGTGTGTGTGTCTGCTGGGGATGGAAACCCCCAGGGCCTTGCACGTGCTAAGTACACTCTCTACCACTATTCAACAGGGTCTCAAAGATTTAAATCAAGGAGAAAAAAATTTCAGTTGTGGAATTCCAAGCAACAGCAAACAGCTGCAGCAAGTCTTTGAGGGGTAGAACACATTCCTGGTGATCCCTACCACTTAACAGACCAGACTTTTTATTCTATCACCTGACACCCTCAAGCTGTGTCTTCTGCTAGCCCAGAGAACAGGATCCCCTGGATCTGCGCCAGTACTTGCTGCCATCTGGTCTCCCTTAGAAAGGCAAAAGAGAGACACCTCTTATTTACTCAGTACTAATTCACTGTAACAGTCACACAACAGGTGTCCCCAGCTCCAGCACATGCAGTGAAGCATACCACACCCTCACCTCTTACCCATCATAGCTTACTCCTTAGGACACATCAGGTTTCATATGGAGGACAGGATGGAGCCACTTAAGCAGTAAACCAATTACCCATGGTTATTTTGACACTTGTGGGCTACACTGAAGATGTAGAGGTAAGGAACAAAGGCTTTTTTAATCCTCCCCTACAGCCAATTGGTATCATTCCCATATATGTTGTTGCAGCATTTCTATATACAGAACCTAGTATTTCATAAACAGGATGCTCTGGCTAAACGGGTCACTCCAAGCAAAATTGTGAGGTAGAGAAAGATGGTATCTTCCTGTCTTTCCCCATTCTCCTTTCCTAAATCTCACTAGAGACAGAAAAGCTCAAGAAAGTAGCATGGACTCTGGAGCTGAACAGACCCAAGAAATAAACCTAGCTCAGCCTTTTATTAGCTTTGTGATCTTGAGCAAGTTATGTAACTTCAATGTTCAACTTGCCTATGTGCAAAAATGAGGATGATGTTTTATTAAAGAAAATATATGAAAAAACATCTAATACATGCTTGACTTTCAAGGAATGAGTGTCTGTTTTTCCCCATCTAGTTCATTATGCACCTGGTGCCCTCAAGATATTCTCTGGCTGTCCAAGGCCATAAAGTGTTCCCCACACAAACCTTCCTTTCTTTTCCTAATTCCTATCAAAGTTCCCAAGATCCCATCCCTTAGGAGAGCTGACCTAATCATACTGTTAAAAGGAAAGCAATATGATGAAATGAATTCAAGTACAGTGTGAACAGTATTGCTGAGTTCCTATATTAACTCTGTGGTGGTGTTTCAATATTTTAAAAAGGAACCTAGAAATTCAAACGAACCAAAGTTAATGGTGAGGTTCTCCAGGATAAAAAGACCACAGTGTCACCTCTTTCCTTGGGAGCACAGGCTCCATTACTCTCTGAGATGAAGATGAGAAATCAGAGCTACAGAATGTCAGCTCAGATTGCTGTCACACCTCAAATCAGCAACAGGTCCAGAATAGAACTTGGGAGCCTTAGCTACCCCTCCTGCTGTAGCCAGCACACACCACTTCCTCAGCCAGGAAGTTACAGTGGTACTTTTTTCCCTAGGAGGTTTCCAACACTATTTTAAACGCTTTGGAATCAAGCAACAGAATTTGACTATGGTCAGAACCTTGGAACAGTCTGTGGGAGGTCTGGGCCCGATTTCCAGTATCACATTTTTCTTTTCTTTCAAAATGGTCTCAATGAGGCCCAGATTAACACAGGAAGCAGAATGGACCTGCATCTTAATATCTCACTCAGTGAGCCATAAAAAAGAATCACAGGGTAATTTCATTTCTAGACTTTCAATAGACAGGATCACAGAAGCAGATTACGATGGCTAAAATCAGCCTGAGTACAATCACCTGGCACAATGTGCTATGCTCAGTATAAATCACCATTCAGCATAGGAATTCTCATTACCAGGTATTCTTCAGCAGTGTGTATATTCAACTTGACTTTCCTGGAAAGCCCCTAGGGAGCCAGGAGTACCAACCAGCCTGGGTTCTCAGGAGCCAGACATCTCTTAGGGGTGGAAAAAGCTGGCTGGCAGCTTCAGCAGGTGGTATAAAGAGGAACTGGAAGTGAAATCTAGGTGAGGGAGGGACTGGTCCACGTAGGATTGTCCAACATAATGTGCTTAGGGAACTGGCAGAGACTATGACAACAAATATTTTTAATTATTTTATATTTATCAATACAGACACCACAATAAAAATCAGAATTTTGCTGTATCTTCCTAATTCTTTGCTGTATTTCCTTACACTTTTGCTTTCAATACTATTTTTGATATACATACTACTGGCTGAAAGTATGAGGAATATCATAATCTTTCTATGGCTTAAAGTTCTTAATTTGGCCCTTGGCTTCAGAAAGAGGCAAGAAAAACCAAGAGTCTGAAGCTTTAAAGTCAATATCCATTTCTTCATTCAGCAAACACTTGAGGGGCTAGTAAGTGCCAGGTCTTTGCTCAGTCCTGAGTAACAAACTAAACAGATGTGGTTCCCATGTTCCTGGAGCTCACAGTCTAGTGAGAGAAGTTGAAAATAAGAGCAGGATCCACAGCCAAAGGTCTATACTGGAAAACAGGAAAGAGTTCACAGTCAGCAATGAGATGGCAGAAGAAGAGTCCATAAGCAGACAAGGCACTATTCAAGAAGATGAGCTGGTTCAGAGAATGCCTTCCTCCCCTCACTTTGTTTGTGCAAGGGAGAGAACCACTGTGATGAACTGAGCTCCTCAACATGACAACCGATGCCCTCACAGCCGGTGCAGCCGTAAAGTTGCCCCTTTTCTGCTCACAGTCATAAACAGAAAGTTGTGTATGAGATCCTGAAAGCTTTAAATAAAAACTCAAGATCTGAGCTATCAGAACAGAAATTCTAAAAGATACAATAGGCCAAAAGCAGGAAGCATAAAAATGATGACCAGAAGCAGCTGGGGGACATCCCCGAGCTTGTCACCACAGCTCTCTGACACTGCAAGAAAAAGGAAAATAAAAAAAAAAGGGAGGAAAGTTGTGAAGAGGAGACCTACTATAATGGACAGGATGCCATCAGAAGTCTCTTGAAAGGAGTTTCTGCACTACAGTATGAAGTGGGCAAGAATCAGGAACAGGTTATGGCCTGAGAGGTTAGACAAGGAGACATTTTAGGAGCTAAGTTCTTGTACTGCCAGAAGCTGGTGGGTGTGGGGAAGGTGCAAAGACAACAAGAGCATCAGCAGGAGCCAGAGAATCAGTGCTCTGCCAGCACAGCAGTACCTACAGCAGTACCTAAAGTATCTTACCTCTTTGTGCTTCATTTTTTTTACTTGAACACAGAGATGATGGTTATAGCATGTATCAGTTTTCATAGGACTGCTACAACAAATTGCCAAACTCATTTGGCTTAAAACACAAATTTATTATCTGACAGTTTTGGAGGCTACAAGTCTGAAATTGAAGTGTCAGCAGGCCCATGCTCCCTCTGAAATCTCTAAGGAAGAGTTCTTCCTTGAAGTCTCTAGTCTCTGGGGGTTGCTGGCAATCCCTGGAGTGCAAAGCCATTCCTAAACTTGCTGTAGCATAACTCTAATCTCTGCCTCCACTGTCAGGTGACTATCTGTATCTCTCTCTCCTTAGAAAGTTACTGGATTAGGATCTGCCAATAGGATCATCTGAACTTGATTACATCTGCAAAAATCCTATTTCCAAATAAGATCACATTCACAGGTTCTGGATGTATATATGAATTTGGGGGGAATGGACCTAACAGAGCACACACCTCATAATGGGGGGTTTATGTGTGTCAGGTGCTCAGGACTATGCCAGTATGTGTTCTATGTAAAGGTTAACCACCCTTCATCATTTTTTCTGTCAGGCTGCAGCTGCCAACAGGATATGTGGGTGCTCCATCTTGAGTTAAAGAATAGAACTAGAGTTCTGAAAAGAGATGAGGAAGACAAAGACAAAGCAAAACAGGTTTACTACTTTGGGTTCTACCTCCTGCACTGGAGAAAAATAAAGAAATAAAACAGAAATAAAGAAAAAAATGTGCAAAGGATATGAATAAGCAATCCATAAAGAGAAATACAGAAATCTGAAATACACTTGTAAAGATGTTCAATCTTTTATATTCCAAGAAATACATATTAAATCATACTGAGTATTATGTCTCAGTTGTTAACTTAAGCATTTTAACTGAATTAACTAATTTATTCCTTACAATAATAATCCTTTAAAATAGGTGCTATTATTATCCCTACTTTACCAAAGATGAAATTGAGAGACGGAGAAAGGTAAATGACTTGCCTAACGTCACACAACAAGTGGTTGAGTCAAAATTCAGGTCCGAAGAGGCTAGTTCCAAAGACATAGTCTTAACTCTGAACTATCATGTGACCTGTTGGATGGATAAGACATATCACCTATGAGATGGATAAGACAAAAAACACAATGCCAGCCGGGTACAGTGGTGCACACCTGTAATCCCAGCGGTTCAGGGGATTGAGGCAGGAGGATAGTGAGTTCAGGTCAGGCTCAGCAACTTAGTGAGGACCTAAGCAACTTTCAAGACCCTGTTTCAAAATAAAATATGAAAAAGAGCTGGGAATGTGGCTCAGTGGTTAAACGCCCCTGGGTTCAATTCCCTATACCAAAAAAAAAAACAAACAACCAAACACACACACACACACACACACACACACACACACACACACACAAATGTCCAGTGTTGTTAAAACTATGGAAAATCATGTGCTACTGGCAGACATTTATATTCTTTTTTTTTTTTTTCCTCCCAGTGGCTCAGCTTGGGCTGAGGCCCTAAGCAACTTTGAGGATCTGTCTTAAAAAAAAAGGTTGGGGACAGGCACAGTGTAATCCCAGCAGCTGGGGAGGCTAAGGCAGAAGGATTGTGAGTTCAAAGCCAGCCTTGGCAAAAGTGAGGCACTAGGCAACTCAGTGAGACCTAGGGGGTGTAACTCAGTGGTAAAGCGCCCCTAGGTTCAATCCCCAATACAAAAAAAAAAATTACACATGTACATGTTTATACTCTAACTGCGAGAGAACAGCAGATGAAAGATGCGTAATACCAAACGAGGGTTCAGGTTGAGTGCCAGGCAAGTGGTACAGGTAGTGTGTATGTTCTCCCACCCACTAACTCAGCCTCTTCCCCACACTTTGCTCCAAAAAGAATTTAAGGACAGCAAATCCACACACCCTCTCAAGTTCTTTAACTTTCCCCATCCTCCCTCATTCTTTCCCTCCTCTTTCCAGGCCTCTGATAGGGTGAAAAAGGGATACAAGAAGAATGGAGGTACGGTAGCAGGAGGTCACACCAGGCCTGAATCTTTCTAGGAGCTGAAATGAAAGACTGGAGCTCTTTTGGCCCTATCTTGTCCCATCCTGCATGCTTGCACCCATGAGCTATCTTAGCAAAGTTAACTTGTCCCCTGCCCGCCACACACACACACCCCTACTGACTTGCCAAGGCTACCCTAGAAATGCACAAACTTCTCCACTAGGAATCTTAAGACTAAGTCCTTATCAGAAAAGCACCTATGGTGACATGCCAGTTGAATGAATATTTTCATTCTAGGGTGCAGTTTGAGTAACCTGGTGGAGAGTCCAAATATATCTGTTCCCAGATATGTGATAAAAGATTATACTTCTTGCCTGCACAAAAAGCTACAAATAAGAAACTAGCAACTTTCCAGAGGGAGAATTCATGTTGCTGTCCCTGGATCTTTGGCTTAGGCTGGGGAATGGACATGAGCGAAGGTGGGAGTTTAGGGCACAATTCGACTTTTCCAAATATTTCTCCCATAGTCTCCATCACCTCCTTAGGCAACTATCACATGCCATGCCTCATAAGTATTTTCACATACTACTGCCTAAAATAGCAAAAATCACTATTTATCATAATTACTTTTATCATATTCCTACTATGTGCTATTGAATTTAAGAAGTTAAAGGCACATTCAGGTCCAGCTGCCCTGCTAATCATTAAATACCCAGGCCTGATATTAGGAAGAGTATAGAAATCTGAGGTTCTCCTAGGGTTGTAACACCGAAGTCTCGCTACATAATATAGACCATAAGCCTTTAGGCCTCAATCTGACTTCTGTTCCTTTTCTAGGCTTTCAGTAGGGAACAGTCACAAATTCATCTTCTCTTTCTTCCTCTCTCTCTTTCCTCTCCCCAACCCCTTTCTCCTCCCTCTCCATCTCCTGCCCCACACTCCCCAATCCCCCAACACACTTAGTCTGCCAAGGAGAAGAAACACCCTCCTAGTGAAGTAAGCAAGTTGAGTCAGAGCAAAACCAATCACTTCTTTCATAGTAGAGTCTGTCTCTCTCATCTTTGTTGAATGCTTAGTGAGCAAATCTTATGCTACTCACTACTAAAGGATAAAATCTTAAGAGATGCCTTCTTCCTTTGAGAACTTACTCCATTTGGGAAAACAAAACCAACACACATACACTTTTTTTAAAAAAGGGGTGCTCCTAGCCAGGTGTGTGGTTTATGCACACCTGTAATCCCAGTGACTTGGGAGGCTAAGGCTAGAAGATATCACGTTCAAGATCAGTCTCAACAACTTAGAAAAACCCTAAGCAACTTAGTGAAATCTTGTCTCAAAAGAAAAAATAAAAAGGGCTGGGGATGTGGCTCAGTGGTTAAGTACCCCTGGGTTCAATGCCCAGTACCAAAATGAATAAATTCAATTTAATCTAATCCAATTCAAAAAGACTGAGCATGTGGCTCAGTAATAGATCACTTGTCTAGCATGTGTAAGGCCCTGGGTTCAATCCCTAATACCACAAAAGTAGGGGTGGGGTGATGGTGTCCAAGACTTCTGCATGGAACAGGAAGAAATGGAACAGGAATAATAAAAATGCTAATAAAACAAATGGTAGGAAAAGCAAAACAAATGGTGTGATATCCTGACGTACACAGGTATCTTCAGTTTCAAATACAATCAAAACATCCCCCCTTTTTTGGTCTGGGCATATTACAGGTATACCAAGTTGCCCTCTTTTTTCATACAAATACTAATACTAGCACGATAACCACAAACACTATTCTGTACCTCTCTTTAGTTTTCTCTTAATAATAAGTCTTAGAGATTGTTCCATACCAGTATGTATTTGTATCATTCTTTTCAATAACTGCATAATATCCACTGTTATGGTTTGGATATGGAATGTCCCAACACTTCATGTGTTGAAGGCTTGGTCCCTAAGAAGCAATGTTCAAAACTGGGGATTATGGGAACTGACTGGATCATGGGGCCTCTGACCTCATCAATTAATTCATTCATTGAGGGACTCATAGCTAAATAGACTACTGGGAAGGGGCAGAAACTGCAG
The DNA here is from genome assembly GCF_902686445.1 of Sciurus carolinensis. Classification (NCBI taxonomy): domain Eukaryota; kingdom Metazoa; phylum Chordata; class Mammalia; order Rodentia; family Sciuridae; genus Sciurus; species Sciurus carolinensis. Next base: position 22,028,887 of record NC_062225.1, read on the forward strand.
GAGGTAGAACCTAGTTGGTTCAGGGCCTCAAGGGCATGCCCTTAGAGACTACATCTTCCCCCTAGCCCCTTTCCCTCTCTGCTTCCTGGTTACCATGAGGTGAGCAGCTAAGTTCCATCACATCTTCCTCATCATGATGTACCACTTCACCACAGGCCCAGAAACAATGGAGTCAGTCAAACATGGACAGAAACCCCTGAAACCATGAGCCAAAATAAATCATCTTTATTTAAATGATTTTCTCAAGTATTTTGTCACAGCAACCAAAAGCTAACATATCCACTATAATTTATTCAACTAGTTCCTTATCAATGTTTTGTTGCTGCTGCTGTTGTTGCCGCTGTTGTTTTGGTGATGGTACTGAGGACTGAACATGCCTCACACATGCCAGGCAAGCACTCTATCACTAAGTTACACTCCCAGCCCATAAGATATATTTTTAAGCAAAATATACTCTTGGCTCTGCACACTGTTCCCCTCAACAAAAAATGTTCAGATGTCACTCTTTATATATCCTCTAAGAAACCATGAGTTAATTATTGACAACCGCTTTGGTTTGAATTTAATAGTGTTCCACATCATTTCAACCAAGTTGTATGCTGGCTTTCTCAGAGTCACAAGATGACACTAAGGAGAGCTGGGTGCAGTTGTGCATATCTGTAATTCCAGTAATTTAGGAGGACGAGGCAGGAAGATCACAAGTTCGAGGCCAGCCTCAGCAACTTAGAAATACTCTGTCTCAAAATAAAAAAATAAAAAGGGCTGGGGTTGCAGCTCAATGGTAAAGCAACCCTGATTCAATCCCAGTACCAAAAAAAAAAAAAAAAAAAAAAGGTAACCAAAGATATGGTCAAGGAAAAACATGAAATACACATTCTCTGAACACTACAATCACCCTTTTTTTCTATCATCCGTACTAATGGTTTGTCAATAGTATTCATTTTACTGTATTTAACTCTAAGGATATTTTAAAGAGCACACATAAGTTTTATTACCTAACTAATAATAAAAAGAAAAAAGCACCCCTTTGACTTCAGAGTCTCTGAGCTGCTAACTTTTTTTTGGAGGGAGCATAGTGAAGCAGAATGAGGGCTTCCCAGAGACATCAGTGTTAAAATATCACTTCTCCTATTTTCAAGTTAATTAATCTCTTAGAGCATCTAGTCAGTAACCTGTAAAACAGGCAATACCACCTATCTTTTGCATAGGTGAAATCACAACATAGGGTGATAAGGCCTATTCAAGAGGAACAAAGTACTGTCTCTATTGAACCAGCACAACCTGGGAAGGTCAAAGAAATGCTTAGAGAAACAGTAGAAGACAAGAAGCAATCTGAGAAGTTAATAAGAAAAAGGGTTTCTGGCAGAGGCAACAGCTTGTGCAAAGGGCAAAAGTTGTGCAGAGCCACAATGCAGCAAAATAGATACTAATAAGACAAAAACATGGATTAGTCAACAAGGACTTTTTGAGTGTCTTTATGCAACAGGCACTGAAAATACAATCATGAACAAGAAGATCCTTGCCCTCATGGAACTTATAATTTAAAAGAAGAAAAAGACAAACAGGTAAATAGCATTAAGTGTTCTGACTGAAGCCAATGAGGGACTAAGGTAGTTTCTTTATACACAGTGGCCAGTAAAGACCTCTAAGATGAGATTATATAGGTATATAGAGTTGCTCTTTTTTTCCATACAAACACTAATACTAGTTGACCCATTAAGCTAAGGGATAGTTAATGAGATCAAGAACAAGGTAAAAAGTATTCCAGGCAGAGGCCATATGGTACTGCAAAGGCCTTGAGGCCAGAGACAGTTGGAAAAACGATCAAGCAACTGTGAGCAAGTGTCGGTGCCTACAGTAAGGAAGGAGGAGTGTACCCTGGGATGAGATTTGAGAAACTAGGTATTTCAGATCTCATGGGTGACAATTTGGACCAAACTGTGCATGACAGTTTATTTCAACCTGAAACATTTGGACTTCACTATGTAGGTAATAGGGATGCAACAGAGGGTTTTTAAAGGAGAAAGATAAGATCAAGTTGTTCACAGAAGGTGGAACAGAAGCAGTATGGAAGATGGCCACAATGGAGAGTGAGGGCAGCTTGGAGATTAGATAAGGAAGGCCAATAAAAGAGCAGGATCAATGTAAACAAAGATGAGAAGAACCCCAGAGGCAAATCTGAAGTGTGACTGGCAGCCTTAGGGTCTACATTAACCTGCTTTCTCTGAGTCCAATGCCAAAGTCCTCTATGAACTCCAAAGGTACTGATCTCTAACTGGGGAGATATTAAGGTCTTCCACCTCATATGGGCTCTGCTCCTACAGTGTCATATGTTCTGGCACTCTCATAGGAGGTAGTGGGCCGGAACATAAGACACTGTCCTCATTGCATGACATGCAACAAGTCTAAGGTTCCTAGGATCTTAAAACCCAAATAAAGGATTCAAATCCTCTTCTTGCTCCTTTAGGGATGAGGAGCTGGCAGAGACCTCTGTCAAGAGTTTCTTCAGGTATAATCTACAGATGTTAACTGGTATCAGAATCACCTGGGAGGATGATTAAACTACAGATTCCTAGTCATCATTCCACACCTAAAAAATCAGAATATCTAGGAAGAAAACAGGAATCTGTGTTTTAAACAAGTACCCAGGCTCCCACTTGCCTTCATGGGTAATTTATTTCGATGCATTGAAGTTTCAAAACAATAGCTCTAGGAACAGGATTAATGGGGGAAGACCTTTACTTGAAGCTGTTAGCAATGTCAAAATTAGGAATGATATAGGGGCAAAGTCAAGCTGGGCACAGGGTGAATAATCTAGAAAGAGAATTCAGAATGAATATGCAATTTGAAGGTCTCAAATCAAAAAAGAGAAGGCAGAATATCAGAGCCTGGAGCTTAGAACTGAGGGGTAAGTGAAGAATGGGAACACCCGGGGAAATCACTAACAATGGTCACGATGGCTTACTCGTAGCTTAGTTTTCCCAACAGAGCCCTAGGAGGGGAGAGCAGATGTCTTGCCTTACACAGGCCAGATGACCGTCATAGACTATACAATCTTTACACAAAACCACTCCATCCAACCTTCAAAAGAGAAACTGTTTCACTGGGTGTGGTGGTGTATGCCTGTAATTCCAGTGACTGGAGAGGTTGAGGTAGGAAGATCACAAGTTCAAGGCCAGTCTGACCAACTTAGCAAGGCAAGACCCTACTTCAAAAAATAAAAAGTGCTGGGGATGTGGTTCAGTAATTAAGCACCCCTAGGTTCAATCTCTGGTACCCAAAAAACCCTTCTACTCTCAGTAAGTAATGTTTCTACTCTCATAATTCCCTCTCAGCATGCAGAAGAGCTCCAGGTTCTAGGAACACACACAGAACACCTCTAAAGGCTAAGGACTAACACTACTAATGACTCTCTACTTGGTACATCAAAGCTCCAAACACTTCCAAATGTGAGGACCATTCCAGGTCAAAAACTTTGAAATCCACTTCACACCCTTAGATCCTACCCTATCCAGTCTACTACCTCTTACTATGCCTCACTGACAGAATTCCACCCTACAGTCTATATTCTTATGCCCCTTCCCAAAATTCAGAGGGCATTTACAGATTCAGTCTCAACAGAGTCTTGAACTCCTGAGGTTGCTGAGGTCAGCTCCTATGTCTGGTTCAGTGGGTAGAGATGGCCCGAGGAGTGCGCCCCCCTTCATCCTACCTGAAGGGAACTCGGGGACTGCTTCAGGCTTTCATATTGGAAACTTATTTCAGAACTAGCTGAACCTGATGAAGGAAAGCACGGCAGAATCTGGAAGCAGAATCTGAGGTGGGAAAGGTAAGGTAGGATTTGATTTTAAAGTAAATAGCAAATAAAATACAAAGAAAAGAATATGTAATTTCAACACCTGTATGTAAACCTTAATCCAAAAGCTTTTTTCAGATGAAAAAGGTAAGACTGCTAAAAGATGATTTAAGTAATCCCCAAGTTCATTTATGACCCAATCCTGAACTGCTTGGCTTGTCCCTGCTTACACATCCTGATTCTCTAGGTTTCTGACCTAATGATTCAATTCAGCTTCCTGTTTCAGCTTTGCTTCTCACCTTGCTTACAATTTTGTTCCACTCTCAGTTATTCTGTCTTCAGCCAATCTTCCTACCTGAGATAATGATCTTCCTACACTGAACTTATGACCCTCCTGCTTCAACCTCCTAAATCACTGGGATTACAGGCATGTGCAATCAACAACTATCTTAAAAACAAGTATCTCAATAAAAGGAAGCCAGTCCTTCAAATATCAAATAGGAAAGCATTCTAGGTGGACATAACATGCATAAAAGCCCAACAGAAACATCACTAAAGTATTTTTAAGCAGGGGAATGACGCCACAATCATCCTCACATTTTATAAAGATTACTACAGAGTGGGAAATGGAATGGAGGTGGGGTAAGATAAAATCAATACTGGAAGCAGATTTGAGAAGGGATTATATAAACTAACATGAAAAAGATAACAAATAACATTCACATAGTACTTGGTAGGTACCAGTCTATTGTGCTAACACTTTATATATATTAATTCATTTAAATTCTCACATACTGCTTTTTAATTAGGAAACCCAGGTACAGGGTAGTAGCAATGCAAAAGGAAAATGATTAGATTCAAGAACCATCAAGGAAGGGAAAAGGAAGGAGACTGAACAAATTATGTTATATGCATGTACAAATCTGGCATAATGAATCCCACTATTATGTATGAGTATAATGCACCAATAATAAATAAATAAATAAATAAATATAAACATTGAGGAGCTGGGTGCAGTGACACATGCTACAATCCCAGCAACTTGGGAGGCTGAGGCAGGAGCATTTCAAGTTTGAGGCCAGCCTGGGCAACTTAGCAAGGTTCTATATTAAAATAAAAACAGGGCTGGTGGGCTGGGGTTGTGGCTCAGTGGTGGAGTACTTGCCTAGCATGTGTGAGGCATTGGGTTCAATTCTCAGCACCACATATAAATAAGTAAATAAAAAGTAAAAGTCCATCGATAACTAATAAAAATATTTTTTTAAAGGGCTAGGGATATAGTTCAGCAATAAAGGGCTCTGGGTTCAATTCCTAGTACTAAGAAAAAAAAGAAAAAGAAAAGAAAAATATTGAGGATGTAAGGAAGACAAGTCCTAGTGACTGACTGGTCATCAGATGTGGGAAAGAAGGAAGGACCTCCAGTCACTACTAGGTTTTGGGCTTCAGTCATTACATGCTATTTACAATGTGTACATTGTAAATGTACACATTTACACTGTACTGGAGAAACAAGAGGGACAAAGTAAGGGACTGTGTTTTGCCATGAATACAAGACATCCCAGTGGAGTTTTCCACGTGAGCAGTTGGATATTCTGGTCTGGAGAAAGATCTGGGCTGGAGATTTGGGGGTCATATATGTGTAGATGGTAACAATCTGTCAGAGAGGCTGAGATCACCCAGAGTTAACTACAAGGAAAAGCACAGGGGGGTAGAAAAGGCCTAGCAGCAGAATACCAACATTTAAAACAAGAATCATTTATAACAAAAAACTAGAAATATCTATGTCTCTCAACAGAAGAGTTAAATAAAACAGTATTGCCAGGTGTGGTGGCGCACACCTGTAATCCAGCAGCTCAGGAGGCTGAAGCAGGAGGATTCAGAGTTCAAAGCCAGCCTCAGCAACTTGGCAAGGCCTGTTTCAAAATAAAAAGGGTTGGGGATGTGGCTCAGTGGCTAAGTGTCCCTGGGTTCAATCCCAGGTACCAAAAAAAAGTATTATCTACTCTATGAAACTCTATACAGTAGCCAAAAAGAATGAGATATATCTATCTTTATGTACTAACATGGAATACTGTCAAGGCACATTCTTAAACCAAAGAAGGAAAAACCAGAATGATACATAAAATGTAATAACATTCATGTAAATAAGTCACAAAAAAAACACTTCATACAGATGGATATAAACACATAGGAAAAAAATCTGAAAGTTTCATTCTAAAACACTAACATGTTACCACTAAGGACTATAAAAATAATTGAAATGGGGGGAGTGGTAGCCAAAATATTTTCTACAGCTGGCCACAATGGCAGGGGTCTATAAACCTAGCAACTCAGTAGGTTGAGGCAGGAGGATCCCAAGTAAAAGGCCAACCTCAGCAACTTAGGAAAACCATCTCAAAATAAAAAAATACAAAGGGCTGGATTTGACCCAGCTATCCCACTCCTTGGCCTATACCCAAAGGACTTAAAATCAGCATACAACAGAGATACAGCCACAACAATGTTCATAGCTGCTCAATTCACAATAGCCAGACTGTGGAACCAACCTAGATGCCCTTCAATTGATGAATGGATAAAGAAACTGTGGTATATATATACCATGGAATATTACTCAGCCATAAAGAATAATAAAATTATGGCATTTGCAGGCAAATGGATGCAATTGGAGAATATCATGCTAAGTGAGATAAGCCAATCTCAAAAAACCAAAGGACGAATGATCTCACTGATAAGCGGATGAGGACACATATAGGGGGTGGGAAGGGGGCAAGAATGGAGGAAGGAGGGACTCTATAGAGGGATAAGAGGGGTGGGAGGGATGGGGCGGAGAAAAAAAATAACAGAATGAATCAAAAACTATTACCCTAGGTAAATGTATGATTACATAAATGGTATGCCTTTACTTCATGTACAAACAGAGAAACAAGATGTATCCCATTTGTTTACAATACAAATGAATTAAAAAAAAAAAAAAGGGCTGGGGATGTAGCTTAGTGGTAAAGGGTCCCTGGGTTAAATCCCCAGTACCAAAACAAACAAAAAACAAAAATACGTTTACAATGTTTTGACCTTTGAAAAACATAATTTGCAAGCCAATCCCAAAAAACCAAAGGCCAAATGTTTTCTCTGATAAGTGCATGCTGATCCACAGTGGGAGGTGGGTAGGGAAGAATGAAGGAACTTTGAATTATGCAGAGGGGAGTGAGGGGAGAGATGGGAAAGGTGGGGATGGGGAGGATGGTAGAATGAGATATTATTACCCTATATACATGTATGAAAAAAATTTTTTTAATAAAAAAATGGAAAAAAAATCATTTGTCATATTCTCTGCAAATTATGCTTTGTGTATATGTGTATATGTATATATGTTTCTAGTGTTTTTGTTTGCTTATTTTTAAAAGGCTGGGGATCAAATCCTGGACCTTTTTGCTTGAACCCAGAGGTATTTTACCACTGAGCATTATCTCCAGCCCTTTTTTTCTCTTCTACTTTTTGAGGCAGGGTCTCGCTAAATTACTTAGGGTCTTACTAAATTGGAGAGGCTAGCCTCAAACATGTAATCCTCCCACCTCAGCCTCCTAAGCAACTGGGATTACAGGTATGCACCACTGCAACTGACTAAACCCAGGGACTCTTGAGTGCTAGGCAAGAACTCCATTTACCACTCAGTCACGCCCCCAACCCCAAATAGCAATTACTCTTTTTTTCTCTAAGTTAATTTTTTTTTTTCTAAAACAGAACGGGCAGAAGAGGAAGCCTATAAAAGATATCCTCTGTTTCAGATACTAAATTTTTCTGTCCCTCCCACACTCCACTAGTCTTGATGTTCACATCTTTTAGCTTCCCATCTGACCAAATTTGAAAATGTTAACACCAAGCTCCCTAATTCCATACTCTATCTGAATCATTGGCCCCAAGTCAGCCCTGGCCACCAATCCCCCAAGTAGCGCCACAGGCCCAGAAGGGGAGGTCAGACACCAAAGTCAAACACAGGAGAAAGGACTGTAGATGTTAGCTTCAAGAACAAGGATCAGAGTGGGCTCGGTGGCATGCCTGTAATCCCAGTAGCTCAAGAGACTGAGGCAGGAAGATCACAAATTCAAAGCCAGCCTCAGCAACTTAGCAAGGCCCTAAGTAACTCTGAGAGACTCTGTTTCTAAATAAAATAATAGAAAGGATTGGGGGTAGAAATCTTAAAGGGGAAAAGGTATTTGAAGGTCTAAATAAGCAGCTCCCAAGTGCTCAGAAATGGGGTTTGGGACAGTCAGGCAAAAGTCGTAGGGTGAATTAAAGGGTGAGCTAGTTCTATTTGTAAAGATCCCAAAAGAAGTGCTGTAATCTGGTAGAAACCAGGTTTACAGTAAAGGGAATAAGACAAGCTGCATTTTGTGAAGAGCTAGGTTGGAGGGAAGGGTATCTAAAGGAGTCACTTCACAAAGTAATTCCAGGAAGCACACTATAAAGGCTTACTATAGCTACAGCAGCAGGAGGAGGCTAGTGACTTGAATAAAACGGAGGTGAGTAGATTCTACAAATGAAGAGAGAAGCAGCTGAGATAAAGCCTTTCCTTCTTAAGCAAACCAAAGGCAGAGAGATCACAGGTAGCTCTCTGGTGACAGTGCTCTTAACTTTCAACTTTCCGTGTATAAAACACAACATACTTCCTCATGTTTTCCTGGTCACCCAAAGAAATGACACTGCCCAGGTCTTACACAATAGCTGATTCATCATCAGTTAGTCTCTATCACAGTCTGCTGAGCCTCACAGCTCCCATAGACACATACCAGATAGCCCTGGAAAATAAAACAACCTGGTGTGAGCTGTCAAAGTCCTCTTGGTAGCTGACCTCACCCTGAAGTAGGTTTCATTTCAAAACTGAAAGGTACTGCAGAGTTGGGGAAATCCAAAGATCAATAGAGCCAGGAACAGGTGGTTCCCATCAGAAAAAAGGTCTCAGGATGGAACTCAAAACAGAAACCAGACCAGTGATAAGACATGGTTTATGATGTCTGTCTCCAAGTCAGCCTTCAAATGCCATTTATATGTTTTCCAATATTTACAACAGGGCATGACCACACTTATCCAATGCCTGACTACTAAATATCTAGTTCCCTGAGTGTTTAAGCAACCTTCTCATTTTATTCAGTTTTAGAGCTTTGAGGTAGCTTATTATCCGGGATACCAGGGGACCTGTGAACTTTTCAGTCTTCCAAATGGGCCAGGTTTTTGAGGTTTTTTTTTTTTTTCTCCTTCAATACTGGGGATCAAACTCAGGGCCTCAGGCATGCCAAGCAGGTGCTCTACCACTGATCTACATCCTTGGCTTTGGCCACATTTTAATTGTAATGGGTTTTATTATCTCTTCTTCATTGTTCACCTTCCCATGAACCCTTCCCAAAATTCCTATTTCACTAAAAACTTTTCAAATTATTCATAATGGCCCACTCACTGGAGCAATATTTATACAAAAAAAGTCTAGCTCAAAGAGTCGAGTTACTTGCTTGAGGTTTATTCATAATTAGCTACATGATTTTTGGCAAGACACTTCACCTTTCTAGGTTTGGTTTCAATTTCTTAACAGCTGCTCTCATGTAAGTTAAGAGTAGAATAATAGTTACCAGAGGCTGGGGAGAGGTGGGAGGAGTGAGGGATGGGAGAGATTGATCAAAATAAGGAGACTTATCAAAATAAGGTTGATCAAAATAAGAAGAAAAGCAATACAATGTCTTTGAACTGAGAAAAGTCTTAAGGCTAATCAAGTGCCCAGCAGGGTCGCTTTAAAAAGACACATACCTTAGCATATTATGGTGAAATACTAAGCAAAAAAAAAAAAAAAAAAAAAAAAATCACAAACTTCCAGAAACAACAGGTTATTATTTACAAAGGAAAAAGACTCCTATTGCACTGAACTTCTCAACTGTATCACTAGAAACTCAAGATAGTGAAAAGGTGCTTACAGACTTTTAGAGACTAGGACTAGAATTTCAAGAATCCTGAACCCAGCTAGGCCCAGGGACACACTCCTATAATCCCAGCTACTCAAGAGGCTGAGGTGGGAAGTTCACAATTTAAGGCCAGCCCAAGAAATGTGGAAAGACCCTGTCTCAAAAAATAAATAAAGGGGTGGGGATGTTGCTCAATGGTAAAGCACACCTGGCTGGTGTGCTTTAGGGAGAATCCTAAACCCAATCAAGACATCGTTCATGCATACATTAAGGTTACACAAAATTGAACAAAGAAGACATTGCACTGCCATATTTATTGCAGTACTATTCACAATACCCAAGAAATGTAGAGAACCTAAGTGTCCATCAACTGATAAATGAATAAAGAAAATGTAGAATATATGCATAATGGACTACTATTCAGGAATAAAAAAAGAGTGAAATCTTTTTTCTTTTTTTTTTTTTTTGCAGTTCTGGGGATCAAACCCAGGGCCTTATGCTTTCAAGGCAAGCACTCTACGGACTGAGCTATCTCCTCAGCCCCTTTTTTCTTTTTTTTTTTTGGTACCAGGGATTGAACCCAGGGACTCTTAACCACTAAGCCACATCTCCAGCCCTTTTTATTTTTTATTTTGAGACAGAGTCTCTCTAGGTTGCTAAGGCTGGCTTTGAACTTGTGATCCTTCTGCCTCAGCCTCCCAGGTCACTGGGATTACAGGCATGAGCCACTGTGCCTGGCAAGAATGGAATCTTTTAAAAAATCCTGTCATTTGCAGCATCATGTATGGAACTGATGATCATTATGTTAAGTAAAATAACCCAGGAACAGAAAGATAAGCACAGCATGATCTCGCTTATATGTGGAATATAAAAATAGCTGATCTCGGACTGGGGTTGTAACTCAGGGGTTGAGTGCTTGCCTAGCACATGTGAGGCCCTGGGTTTGATTCTCAACACCACATAAAAATAAATAAATAAAATAAAGGTATTGTGTCCATCTACAATTTTAAAATATATTTAAAAAATAAAAATAAAAACAGCTGCTCTCATGTAACTTAAGAGTAGAATAATAGTTACCAGAGGCTGGGGAGAGGTGGGAGGAGTGAGGGATGGGAGAGGTTGATCAATGACTATTAAGTTATAGGTAGACAGGAGTAAGAAGTTCTAGTGTGCTGCTGAGTGTGGTGGTGCACGCCTATAATCCCAGCAAAACGGGAGGGTAAGGCAAGAAAATTGCAAAATTGAGGGCAGCTTTGGCAATTTAGCAAGACAGTATCTCAAAATAAAAAATAAAAAGGACTGGGGATGTAGTTTAGAGGTAAAGCACCCCTGGGTTTAATTCCCAGTACAAAAAAAAAAAAAAAAAAAAAGTAGTATTTCAGCTGTGCTCTTGCACAGAAGGATGACTACAGATACAATAATGTACTATAGACTTCAAACAGCAAGAAGAAAGAATTTTGAATGTTTTTACCATAAAGAAATAAATATTTGAGCTGGGCATCGTGGCACATGCCTGTAATCCCAGTAACTTGGGAGGCTGACGCAGGAGGACTGCAATTTCGAGGTCAGTCTCAGCAACTTAATGAGGCCCTTGGTCACTTAGTGAGACCCTGTCCCAATATAAAAAATAAAAAGGGCTAGGAATCTAGCTCAATGGTAAAGTACCCTGGATTTAATCCCCAGTACCAAAAAAAGGAAAAAGAAAAAAAGAAAAAGAAATGTATGAGGGAACAGATATGTTTAACCTGATTTAAATATGATTACACAATTTACACAAGTAGTGCGACATCATGCGGCATACCATAAATATGTACAACTTTATGTTTTTGTGTCAGAAAATAAAATTAATTTAAATGTTTTAAAAGTGGACATATAAAGACTGTTCATGGAAGGGAGATCAGCAGAGCACAGGAAAGAGACCAGGGAAAGGAAGAGGGGAAAAAAAAGGAAAATACTGGGGAAATTATATAGTTATATTGTGGGCATGTATGAATATGTAACAACAAATCCCACCATTATGTACAACTATAATACACCAATAAAAATATGGAAAAAAAATTTAAAAATTAAAAAAACATATTTAAAGGTTGTTCATATCCCTCTTGTATGAAAACTGAAGAAATACTCCTGCAAAATTATTATTTAAAATTGGAACAAAGCCGAGAAAGACAAAGTATACAAGAAACACATTTCCCCTCTTTGCCCCGCTAAAAAAACTTTTAATAAGATTGGACCAGATGACTTCTGATGGCCTTTCCAATTCCAAACAGAAACCATCCTTACACACAACAGTCCCTGGCAGTCTGGATTTGAGTTGTTCATCACCTAGTGGTCTGATGTAGTAAATGCAGTTCATCGAGTGCCCGGATAAACTTCCAGCCATTTTGTGACTTCTCAAGACAACAGCCTAAACTTCTAAAGATTATAAAAGTAGGAGACTACAAACTCTCCAAACTTATATACAGTTTTAAAGACTCAGCTCATCACACATTCATTCTCCAAGGATGGGGAAAGGCCCACTTTGTGCCTAAGTTATCATAAGAAGTAAAGTAAAGATTTGTTAAGTTGAATTTACAAAGTAGTGAGGCAGAGATTGCTCTTGTGCGTATCAATCAGAATTGAAAGCAAATTTAGATGCTACAAGAAAATTGCAAATGTGCATTCTAAATAGGAAAACTGTCTCCAAAAGTTCACAAGACTGGAATATGGAAGATGAATTATATTTATCCTACATGTTTCAGGGGACTGGCCTAAAATTAATGAGAAGTCCCAATTAGATTTCAATTCAAAACAATAAATAGTTTTCTGCCAAAGAGAGCTATTCAACAATTAATATCTTCAAGAAGTGATACACTCCCCCATCAATGGAGATATTCTAAGAGAATTTGGATGATCATCTGTCAGGGGACAACAGAAAGCATTCCTGTAATCAGTTGGCAGACTGGAGACAAGATTGTATTAAATTACTTTAATGGCTCTTTCCAGCTCTGAGAGTCTATCATTTCTAAATAAAACAAAACCAAAATAAACAAAACCCACTAATGAATAACTAAAGTTCTCCTTCTACTTTTTTTTTTTTTTCTTTTAGATTCATTCAGACAGTTAAAACCTAGTGGCTAAAAGCATAGATATGACTCTACCTTCTACTTGAGTAAAAGTAGACAAATTATTTAACTCTATTTCTTTCCATTTCATTATCTATAAATTTAGAATAGGCCCTATTCTCACAAGCTTATTATGAAGATTAAATGATAAGTACTTGAAACACTGTCCTATACAGAAAAGTATTCAAAACTAGGGGTAGGGAGGTAAAGACTGAAACCTGCTTGTTTTAATTATCTGTATCCAAGCCTCAACCAAAGCATTCATGGCTATTGCTGACCATAAGTTAAGTTCCTTTGGCAACCAACCTCAAAAGAGCCCAGACTTACCTTCTTCAGTAAGGAGACACATCCCTTGCCCTGAAATTTGGCATCTTCCTTGCATAAAGCAGTTACCAAGACTTCACAAATACCACTACACAAAATTAAAAAAACTGAAAATGTTATTCTTCATATTTGCTATAATCAATCCTGGAACATCAGAGTTTAAAGGAACCTTAGAGACCATCTAGAGCAATTCCTTTATTTAATAAAGCAAAACAGGCTAAGGAAAGTAAACTCCTGGGGCAGGAGGGGGTGGAGGAAGGAAAGATAGTGGACTGAGACAAACAGTATTACTTTATGTACATGTATGATTACCCGAATGGTGTGAATCTACATTGTGTACAACCACAGAAATGAAGAATTGCACCCCATTTGTATACAATGAATCAAAATGCAGTCTGTAAAAATAAAAATTTTTAAAAAGGGGTACAGGTGATCAACAAATATATGAAAAAGTACTCATCATTCCTAGATTAGAGAAATGTAAATTAAAACCACCCTAAGATTTCATCTAACTCCAATTACAATGGCTATTACCAAGAACACAAGCAATAATAAGTGTTGGCGTGGATGTGGGGAAAGAGGCACACTCATACATTGCTGGTGGAGCTGCAAATTGGTGCAGCCACTCTGGAAAGCAGTACAGAGATTCCTCAGAAAACTTGGAATGGAACCACCATTGGCCCAGTTATCCCACTCCTAGGCCTATACCCAAAGGACTTAAAATCAGCATACTACAGTGACGCAGCCACATCAATGTTCATAGCAACTCAATTCACAATAGCTAGATTGTGGAACCAACCTCGATGCCCTTCAATTGACGAATAGATAAAGAAACTGTGGTATATATACACAATGGAATATTATTCAACCATAAAGAAGAATAAAATTATGGCATTTGCTGGTAAATGGATGAAGCTGGAAAATATGTTAAATGAAATAGGCCAAGCCCAAAAAACCAAAGGCCGAATGTTTTCTCTGATAAGTGGATGACGATATATAACTAGGGGAGGTGGTGGCAGGGAAGAGAAGAATGAAGGAACTTTGGATGGTGTAGAGGAAAATGGGATGGGAAGGGGTGAGGGATGGAAAGATAGTAGAATGAAACAGTATTACCCTATGTATATATATGATTACATGAATGGTATGAAGCTATACTGTGTACAACCACAGAAATGAAAAGTCGTGCCCCAATTGTGTACAATGAATCAAAATGCAGTTTGTAAAACTAAAAAAAAATTTAATTAAAAAAAAAGGGGGGGTCAACTCCTGGACATAATGAGTTGGTAATAGGACCAAGAAAGATCAAAGGCTTGCCATGTTGGGAAAAGCAAAACTGGTCTTCTACCTCTTAAACCACATGGCCTATACAGATTGAGCAACCTTTTGAGTTTCAAGTTTTAAATGTTGGATTTTCAAATTAGAGATGCCCAACTGGTAAAAATCTATGCAAATATTTCAAAATAAAAAAAAAACTTCAAAGTCTGAAACACTTCTAAGCATTTCAGATACAGGATATTGAATTTATATCTCCTACTTTACACAGGTCAAAGAAGACTAGAAAGAGCAGAACACAAAGCTTAGGAGCACGAACTCTGGAGCCTGGCCACCTTACCTGAATCCCAACTCTACTACTTATTAACTGTGTGGCGTTAAGCAAGTTTTCTAACCTCTCTTTAACTCTATAAAATAGAGAGTAGAAATGACTGTGTATTTATTTGGTACTGGGGATTGAATCCAGGGAAACTCTATCACTGAGCTACATCCCCAGTCCTTTCATTTTTTATTTTGAGACAGCATCTCACTAAATTGCTTAGGGCTCCCCTAAATTGTTGAGGCTGGCCTTGAACCTGTGATCCTCCAGAGTTGCTGGGAATATAGACATGTGCCACCATGCCTGGAAAGAACAACTATTTATAAAGTTATGTTTAAGGATTGAGATAATCCATGTAAAATACATAGCATGAAAGTTGTCAATTTGTACTCTGCTCCTCTTCGTTATCATTTATATTAAGAAGAGAAACAAGCATAACAACAAAAGATCAGACAAATTCCTACTTCTGGTCTAAGAGCAGTGAGACATACGTATTTATTCAGCTCCATTTCCTGGCCCAGGGAATACCCAATTCTGTAAGAGGAGACTACAGCTAACCTATCACTCATTCATTTCTTTGGACTGAGGGAAGAACCAATTCAGAGGATCAAGGCATGTGCGATGATGATAAGATGCTCAAAGTCAGAAAAATTAATGTCAGAACCCTTTATACTCAAGCTCAAGTTCAACTAGATGCTTTTCTTGTTCAATCTCTTCCCCTCAACCTACCAAGCATACCTAGCGTAACAGTTAAAAGCAAAAGCTGCTGGCTACAGTGGTGTACACCTATAATCTAAGCAATCTAGGAGGCTGAGGCAGGAGGATCACAAGTTCAAGGCCAGCCTAGGCAATTAGTGAAACCCTGTCTCAAAATAAAGAAGTCTGGGAATGTAGTTCAGTGGTGGAGCACCCCCAGGTTCAATTCCCAATATTGGGGGAGGGAGGATATATATAAAAAAATACATGTAATTAAGTACATATTTATAACTTTTTTCAAATAAGGCAGAGATCTATAGTGTTTACTAAGAAAAATAAAGCCAATCCCTCTTCCTCTTTCCATCCTATTTTTAAAATTTACATATTCATCATTTAATCTTCAAAACAAAGACTGGTGTCACTTGTCATTATCTCCATTTGACAGGTACAGAAACAGGTTCAGAGAGGTTCAAGGCCATATAGTCAGTAAGTACATGGGCAGAGTTACTAGAAAAAACTAAATAATATACAAAATAGGACTGAGGATATGGCTCAGTGGTTGAGTGCATCTAAGTTCAATCCCCCGTACCAAAAAAAAAAACCCACAACGTCCTGGGCTAGGGGATTAGCTCAGTGACACATCCCCCAACTCCACCCAAAAAAAGAGAATTATCAGGTTAAAAATATGTAAATTATATAACATACAAAAATATATATTTTATATATAATATACAAAATTATATTTTAAAATATGTATTTTATGTATTATACATATAAATATTTTCTATATTACACATAAAAATGTTTTGTATGTAAGTTATTCCCCCAGATACTGGGGATTAAATGCTATCTCTGAGGAACATCCCAGGACTGTTCTTTTGTTTTTGTTTTTGTTTTTTGCTACCAGGCATTGAACCCAGAGGTGCTTAACTACTGAGCCATGTCCCCAGCTATTTTTTGTATTTTATTTGGAGAAAAGTCTCACTGAATTGCTTTGAACTCACAATCCTCCCTCCTCAGCCATGGGGATTACATGTGAGCACCACCACACCAGCTATATGTATTTAAAGTCTTGAAAGAAAGAAAGCACCTAGGAAATGAGTGCAGGCAGAACAGGGTTACAAGGATTACTCTGAGTGCTCCATCACACTGGAGGCTGAAGAGATGAGAAAGAATCAGGGAGGAAAAAAAAAATGTTGAAAAAGAGGAGCCAAGGAGGAAGGCAGAGAGCCAAGAGTGGCACCCTGGAAGTCAACTGAAGCCAGGGTGCAAAAAGGGTGCAGCAACTGCTACTGAGAGGTAAGAAAGGAGACGGCTGAGAAAGGACCACTAAATCTACATGCTGCTTTCTACATTCTTTCTACCCTATTTCACATATACCTTTTTTTTTCTTGTTTAATACAGGTAAAATCCCAGCACTGTTCAATGAATACACATAAGGTTTCTGTTTAATGAAACCATATCCATGTCTCAAAAATACAAAAACAAAAATCAGTGCTCTTAATCTGACAAAAGACTTTACACAGTGAATAAGGTTGAACACACACTTTGTCTAGACGAAGTAACTGTCTCCCTGAAACAAAGTTCCTGACCATGCCTTGCTTTTGTTCTGCCATAAAGTCACAATTATTCTTGAACCCCTCTCCCTTCCCTGTAACTCAAACATCCTAACCAACTGAGTAAGACCTTAAGTATAAACACACACACAGTCCTTAAAAACAAAGCAAAACACAATCAGATCCTAAAGTTGGATGACAAAGAGATACACTGTACACTGCATCTTTCTTTTTCTTTTTCTGAGATGGGGTATTGCTATGCTGTCCAGGCTGACCTTGAACTTCTAGGATCAAGCAATCTTCCTGCCTCAACCATACAATTGGCTGGGAGTACAGGCCTGCACTATTGCATTCTGCTGTATCTTCTTTGTTTTACTGAACACTGGATTATCAGTTATTTGCCAATCAAAGGTTGGGCTTCATTTACATTTTCTCCTTGGAATTCCTAGACAGAAGTGCAGTTTCTGATCTGGGGGCGTGTGTGTGTGTGTGTGTGTGTGCGTGTGCGCGTGCATGCAATTTCTGATGTCTTTACTTTAAAACAGAAGTATTGCTCCAAAATAAGGTCTTCAACTTTGTCTGCCCTGGCAAACACAGTAGAGTCAGAATAATCCACACTACTGAAGCAGCAGCAGAACAATAATCACTAAAAATTGGACAATGCAAACATCCTTCATAAATGGCTATAACTACTGAATGGATTGTGCTCTCTCTGCCTTTGAACTTTTGTTCCCTTTGCCTGTAATACCCTTTCCTGCCCTCTCCCTCATATTTGGGACTCTGGATGTCAACTTTTATCTAGATAGCCTTCTCCAATTGCTTCCAAAGCTAAATTAAGGCCCCTCCTCTCTTCTCCCACTGCATACTTTGCTAACTCATACGCTAACACTTAACACACTGTCCTGTGTTACCTGCCTCTTCATCTAGATCACAAACATTTTCAGGCCAAGGGCAGGATCTCATGCATTTGTTTATCCTTAGCAATCAATAATGGTTTGTTGAACGAATGCATATAATCAAATTTGACCAAGAAAAGTTTCAGTAATTTTTTAATATATTTTCCCTGATAAACCAACTGAATTCAGGCTAATATTAAAGTTACTGGCATCCAATCCCATCCCCAGCTGAGAGCAAATGCAAAGAAATTTACTCTACCTCATAATGGACGTAGAAGTTTAAAAAAAAAAAAATGGAAATGCATGCTACCCAAAACCAACTCAAGAGGAGTCATCATTTCCACTGCTCTTCTTTGGAGACAGCAGTCTATGCTTCTCAAACCACCAGCTATGCACTGGCACACAGGAAGGGAGCAGGAGTAATAACCTCTAAACTGCTTTCTTCACCTCTCTCCCACCAATACTGTATTTCATTCTTCCCTTTTTACCCATCCTCACATTCTATACTTTGTATTTGCATTCAGTTTTCATTTTTCCCTTTAACTTTCCTCTGTCTTCTCTTCTACACACCTTTTTACAGGCAGAGGTACCACAGGATATCCAAGGGCACTGCTTTGTCTAATGGGGAGAACTCAGACCAAGGATACTGCTGTATCTTTGGGTTACTTCTGCAAACTACACCAATATACTCCTTATGTTTCTCAGGCAACCAAAGAGTGACCTCCTAACCGTAGTGTAGGGGAACTAGCACATGACACCAAATTGTTACAAATAGATAAATTTCTAGGTTGTAGTAGCCTATAATAGATAAAAGGCCCTTCCAATTTACTATTATTTTAAATAAAAGCTCTGAAGGGGAATTTAAAAATGAAGCCATGTTTTTAAAAAACAATGCTGCATGTGTGTAGAGCAAATAGTAAATAGCTATACTATACTTACTGGACCAGGTAGATTAAAGAAAAGAAATGTGGTCTCTGCTCCCAGGGAATTTAGGAGTGTCACTGAGTAATCACTCCCAACCCTTCACAAACTTATAAATGTAAACATTAGAGAACAAAAAGAGAACAGTTTATCTTAAACCAAGAGTCAGGAGACTAGTAATTGAAATGGATGTTCTGGGACAGAAAAACAAAGACTGATTTGGTAGGTTTTTTGAATTTAAAGTTATCCCAAGTGTGAAAACACTGTGCCACAACCAGGCACAGTGGCGCATACCTATAATTCCAGCAATTCAGGAGACTGAGGCAGGAGGATTTCAAGTTTGAGGCCAGCCTCAGCAATTGAGTGAGGCCCTAAGCAACTTAGCAAGACCCTGTTTCAAAATAAATAATAGGGGCTGGGGTTGTGGCTCAGTGGTAGAGTGCTCGCCTAGTCTGTGTGAAGCACTGGGTTCGATCCTCAGCACCACATAAAAAGAGAAAGAAAAAAAAAAACACATAAAATAAATAATAAAAAGGTCTGGAAATGTTGTTCAGTGATTAAGCACCCCTGGGTTCAAGACCTAGTATGGAAAAAAAAAAATCTATGCCACAGGCATCCGAAGCCAAAGAAAGGAATAATCCACAACGAGGAATCAAGAGATCTAGCTCAGGTCTTAACAAGCTGTATATCTTGAGCAAATCACTTCACTCTTCTCATCCAAAGATGGCTCTTCAGTAAACTGGGCACAATAATAACTTTTGGCAAAGTTGTCTATGATGATATAAAATCACTTTGAAAAGTTTTATGTAACATACCTACATAACATAAGAGGAAGCAAAAACTGTTGCTCTGAATAGAGTATAAATCTTGTGGTTCCAAAGTCTAAGCCTGATTCACCTTCCCAGTCTTGTTAAAACCCCTTAACCAACCTGTGGTCATTTGAGTCAGAGAAGAGTCATGTGTGAGGTTCCAGGGGTGGGATGCTGACTATTCAATCCGTTGTTCCGTATCTCAGTGGCTTCATCCATAAAATGGGTGGTGTGGAATTTGAAAATTAGTGCAGATCTGAGTAAGAGAGTGGAGAAGTTGCCAAAATGAGTAAAATATCTGTGCAACCCTACCCCACCACAAAGAGATAATAAAGTCACCAAATACCATCACTGCCTGGATAGAATTTAAAAATGGCTTAGCAATCATTTAATCTTTTCGTTTTACAGTGGGGAAAACTGAGACCCAGATATACAAGTTGAAGTTTCACAGATAGTCAGTCGCAGAACTGGGACTAGGGCCCAGAGCCTTGGATTCCAAAATCCAGAGCCGCCTTTGCCAGGTTACAGCTTTACCCATGGCACCGTGTGGTCTGCAAGGCACATCATCAACAAAAAGACATCACTGTAGGATTTCATCAATAGTACAACCTGGGCCACTGAAGGTGAGATACAGGATTCTGGGGGGAAGGAGAGAAGTCACTGAGAAGTTGCAGTTGAGTCCTAGAGATCCTCAGATAAGACAAAACCAAGGAAATATTTCAGGGAGAAAAAAACTTAAAACAGGCAATCTTGGGAAAAAAATTTTACCTGATGGGTAAAAAATTCTTTAGGGAAAACAAAAAAGGAAATTTGGAGGACCAGAATGCATTCAAATAGGATACTCCACGATTATATGCAATTTAGTCCTTTTGTCTCCTGAGTTTTTAATATTCTCTAATATTTTTTGTTGTTATTTTTGGAGAAGGCATCCGGATTTGAACCATTACTAGCATTTTTTTTTTGGTATTAGGGATTGAATCCAGGAGTGCTTAACCACTGAACCACATCGCTAGTCCTTTTATTTTTTGAGACAATGTCTTGCTAAATTGCTTAAGGCCTTAAATTGCTGAGGCTGGTCTTGAATTTGCAATTCTTCTGCCTCCCAAGTCACTGGGATTACAGGCATGTACAACACCACACCCAGCTATTACTAGCATTTTTAATTCCTTAACCTACTGTCTCCCTACAAGGACCTCTGCAAAGACCACATCTACTTTATGGTTAAGTATACCGTCTCTGGACTCAGATTGCCTACTTTCATATCCATACTTTACTACTTTATGTGAATTTGGACAAATTCCTTCACCTCTCTGTACCTCTGTAAAATGGAAATAGTATCACGACCCATTTCATGAGCTCATCTGAGGATTAAATGTGTATTCCAGTCACAACCTACTAATAGGTTTTGAATCATTTTAGTTATAACAACCCCCTTTATCTTTGAATATAAAAAAATGAACAGAAATTTCCAGAGTACACTGCAAGTAGTAATAAGTACTGTTTTGCAAAAAAATCTGTTATATAAATGCAGACAGGGACACACACCTATAATCCCAGCAGTTAGGATAATTTGAGGCAGGATTCCAAGTTCAAACCCAGCCTCAGCAATTTAGCAAGGTCCTCTGCAATTTAGTGAGACCCTGTCTCAAAATTTAAAAAATTAAAAGGGGATGTGGCTTAATGGTAAAGTGCCCTGGATTAAATTCCCAGTACAAAAAAAAAAAATCTGTTATGTGTGTGTGTGTGTATGTGTGAATGTCTGAAACATGATGTAAAGTTCATTTTCTTTCTAATAGCTTACTTTTAATAATGTTAATAGCCACTGAGTTAAAGCATAGAATAAGGCTGAGAACAGGGCCTAGTATATAACTAAGCACTTAGTGCCATTATTGTTACTGTTGCTGGTACGCACCTATCAAAGTGGTTTGCAGAGTAATAAAAAACAATATAAAATCTTTTGGAAAGTTTGATACACTTTATTGTAAGTTAAAAGCAAAAAGCCCTTCTTCATCTCTGACAGCCATGCAGTCCTTGTTAGGCATGTATCTGTTGCCTGGACCCTTAGCCATGTGTTACACTGAAGAGTCCACAGACTATGATTTATCTAACACTATGTCATGCTTTGTCAATATTTGCACAGAAATGGAGGCTTGGTGCCAAAGTGAAATAACTCATTTTTACAGGGATAGGGACTAGGGGTAGTGAAGTGGGAGTCAAGCACAAGTAACTGCAGGAAGCCAGTGAGTCATCCAAAGAATTGTTCACTCCCCCAGAGCCAGGTAGACTCAAATGTGTCCCAGACAAGGCCAGACTAACAGACACCTGGGTTTCTGAGAAGGACTGAATCACTTCCACCTCTCTCTCCTTATCCAGACACCTCATAAAACAGCATTTGAGTCCCTACAGTTGTCACTCACATCAGGAGAAACTGGAAATCCCCAAGGAGAAACAAACAGGCTGACTATACAACAAAGGGTTACCTGAAGTGTTCCTTCAAATGTCAGCACATCTACACGTGGGGACACTGAGGCAGGAGGATCACAAAGCCAGCGCCTCAGCAACTCAGAGGCTGTAAGCAACCTGGCGAAATCCTATCTTAAAATAAAAAATAAAAAAGTCTAGGGATGTATCAGTGGTTAAAGCACCTTTGGGATCAATCCCTGGTAGCAAAAAAAATAATAAATTAAATTCTAAAACCCTGATTTATAGAAAAACTGGAAAACATGCTCACCAGTAAGGAAATCAGAAGGTCTGGATTCCATCCCCGACAATGTAGAACCTTGAATTGATCACCTCATTTCTCTGGGTTTAAGTGTCTTCCTCTGTTAAAAGGAGAGAAAGAGAGATCACTACTTCATACACTATGGTAAAAAAATTAATATAGTATGCAATAAAATGCCTAGCATAAGATCTGACCCTTCTAGACAAAAACAAGAATACAAATTCTAATAAGCTGTGCCTCACTGACCATGGAAAAGTCTAGAGTATCCTGGTCTCTTCATAGATGTATTCTTTTAAAAGAACGTATATAAAATCATATTTTGGTCTCCCCAACAGAACCACCTATACTAGGGATATCTTGGAAAGCAGTATTTTCCATCTCATTCCTTAAAGCAATGGTTTCTAAGTGTTTTGGTACGGGGTGAGGGGTGGGATGTGGGGGTGGGGACTCAAATTTTCCCTTGGTAAAGCCCATCCATTATGAAAATCTAAAAGAAGAGATGATCGACATCGTGCCTACATTTTACTATTATTCACATTCTCGTTTCAAATTAAAGGAGGGGGAATTAAACTTCTTCCGCCACGCTTCGGACCAGCCTACAGGAGGAGTCTTAAGGACTCGCGTCGCAGGGAAGTCCCCGTGAACAGGAGGAGGCGCGTTCTAGAGCTTTCAGGGCGCCCCCAATTTCTCCTTAGCGACGAATCCAGGCCACGTGTCGCCATTTTGTGTTCAGAAAACATGGCGGCCGGTGGGGGGGGCGCCACGTTAGACCGCTTTCACTGAGGGATTAAGTATGGTTTGCACGCCTGACATCCTCGGTTTGGCTTAGCCCATGGAGGAAAGGGAAGGGGCAGAAATCACAACTCCTATGCCAGCATCTCGAGCGACATTTCCTAGCGAGAACTCGGCAAAAAAAGGCCTCCCAAGATGGCGGGCGTCACCAGGGGCCGCCCCGACAGTGGGGCGCGGCGCAGCCGCCGTGAGGGAAGAAGGCCGAAAAGCGAGACCGGAGAGGAGGCCGCGCGGGAAATGCCGCAGAGAACCTCCAATTCTAGTCGGCACCCTTTGAATAAATAAGATCTCCACAAAAGCACATATTGTTTCAAATACAAAACTGCCACGGTAGAAACGACAAAAGAGCTGGAGATTGGGTTTCTGCGGGTTTCAACCGAAAGAAACCAGCAAGATGCAAACAAAGCATTATGTAAATGGACGCCATTCTTTTCATGGCTGTTAGTAGCACTTCGCAAAAACAAAGGTGCAACTGCGTCAGGCAGCGGCAGGGGGTCGGGTTTCGATCTTTCGGCTCACCGGCCACCTCCGTGGGGCCGGGGCAGGGGTGGGGGCTGGCGCGGGGTGCCCGGGACGCCGGGGACGAAAGGGCCCCACGTGCCCGCTCGCGCGCGCACCCGCCCCACAGGCCGCACCTCGCCGCCCCTCCCCCCCGGAAGACGGCGGCTGCCCCTCCCGTCTCCCCCACACCCTCGCGCATGCGGTCTGGGTACCTCACGCGCACGTTTTAAACCCGCGGCGTCCCGGCTGCCGCCTGCACTGACTGTCGGGGCTGCCCGTGTCGCTCTGCGTACAAACCCCTTTGGTCTATCAGGAAAATGATATGTGTCACCCAAGCACAACATTAATATTTTCAGCCACCCGCCGGTACTGCTGGAGTTAATAAAACACGTGTTCACTTCAGAACCCTGCCGGACTCAGACCTTCCGCCCATCGTATGCATTATTTTCACTACTGCGGTGCAGAAAGTGTTTTTTTTAAGTACCGCGTGAGGGTTGGCGCAATCTTGTGACCTAAAAAAAACGGGTCCTCATTTTTTTCAAGGGGTCCTGCGCAGCAAGCACTTCCGGGGTCAGAGGGTACGCGGGGTTGAAAGCGGGCTTCCCGCCCCGCCCAGACCGCCGAGGCTGCCGCCGGAGTCGCCACCGCCGCGCCCTCGCCCACCCGCCCGCCCGCCGCTCCCGGCCCCGCTCGCCCCCTCCGCCGCCGCCGCCCGCCCCTGCGACGACGCCGCGGCCTCCCGCCCGCTCCCGCTCGCTCCCGCGGCCCTCGCTCGCCTCGCGCCGGCAGTTTTGGGCCTACACCTCCCCTCCCCCCCGCCAGCCACCAAAGACTTGACCACGTAACGAGCCCAACTCCCCCGAACGCCGCCCGCCGCTCGCCATGGATGCCGGTGTGACTGAAAGTGGACTAAATGTGACTCTCACCATTCGGCTTCTTATGCACGGAAAGGAAGTAGGAAGCATCATTGGGAAGAAAGGGGAGTCGGTTAAGAGGATCCGCGAGGAGAGTGGCGCGCGGATCAACATCTCGGAGGGGAATTGTCCGGAGAGAATCATCACTCTGACCGGCCCCACCAATGCCATCTTTAAGGCCTTCGCAATGATCATCGACAAGCTGGAGGAAGATATCAACAGCTCCATGACCAACAGCACGGCGGCCAGCAGGCCCCCGGTCACCCTGCGGCTGGTGGTGCCGGCCACCCAGTGCGGCTCCCTGATTGGGAAAGGCGGCTGTAAGATCAAAGAGATCCGCGAGAGTACCGGGGCCCAGGTCCAGGTGGCGGGGGATATGCTGCCCAACTCCACCGAGCGGGCCATCACTATCGCTGGCGTGCCGCAGTCTGTCACCGAGTGTGTCAAGCAGATCTGCCTGGTCATGCTGGAGACGCTCTCCCAGTCTCCGCAAGGGAGAGTCATGACCATTCCGTACCAGCCCATGCCGGCCAGCTCTCCGGTGATCTGCGCTGGCGGCCAAGATCGGTGCAGCGACGCTGCGGGCTACCCTCACGCCACCCATGACCTGGAGGGACCACCTCTAGATGCCTACTCGATTCAAGGACAACACACCATTTCTCCGCTCGATCTGGCCAAGCTGAACCAGGTGGCAAGACAACAGTCTCACTTTGCCATGATGCACGGCGGGACCGGATTCGCCGGAATTGACTCCAGCTCTCCAGAGGTGAAAGGCTATTGGGCAAGTTTGGATGCATCTACTCAAACTACCCATGAACTCACCATTCCAAATAACTTAATTGGCTGCATAATCGGGCGCCAAGGCGCCAACATCAATGAGATCCGCCAGATGTCCGGGGCCCAGATCAAAATTGCCAATCCAGTGGAAGGCTCGTCTGGTAGGCAGGTTACTATCACTGGCTCTGCTGCCAGTATTAGTCTGGCCCAATATCTAATCAATGCCAGGCTTTCCTCTGAGAAGGGCATGGGGTGCAGCTAGAACAGTGTAGGATCACTCATAACCCCCTTCTGCTGTTTTCCCATGATCCAACTGTGTAATTTCTGGTCAGTGATTCCAGGTTTTAAATAATTTGTAAGTGTTCAGTTTCTACACTTTATCATCCGCTAAGAATTTAAAAATCACATTCTCTGTTCAGCTGTTAATGCTGGAATCCATATTTAGTTTTATAAGCTTTTCCCTGTTTTTAGTTTTGTTTTGGGTTTTTTGGCTCATGGATTTTATTTCTGTTTGTCGATAAGAAATGTAAGAGTGGAATGTTAATAAATTTCAGTTTAGTTCTGTAATGTCAAGAATTTAAGAATTAAAAATGGATTGGTTAAAAAATGCTTCATATTTGAAAAAGCTGGGAATTGCTATCTTAAACTCTTTGTTGGTGCTTTTTTTTCTTCCCGCTTTAGCATTAGGTGTTTGGAGGGCAGAGGGAGAAGGGTGGGCCCGTCCTCGGTGTTCTTTCAAGCTCTTCTCACCTTATCGGTAAGATTCCATTCCCCCTGCCTCAACAAAGGAGCTCAGCAGGTTGGGCCTGCTTTGGGCTGTTTACGGAGATGGAGGGGCTCTCCCCAGGAGTGACATCCCTCCAACCAAGTTCCAGAGAGTGGCCTCTGCCCATTTCTCTGATAGAAAACATAAGGTTTTCTCAGGTGGAAAAAGTGCCCATTCAGTAGGACCTGATGAATGGAGAGCATCCTCTTCATCTAACCAGCCCCCTCTACCCCCACCCCACAGGAAAAACTTGGCCAGGAACAATAAAATATTCCGAGGTGGGAGGAGCCTGGGTGGAGAAGGGATGGGGGAGGGGCAAGGGTGGGAGGAGGGCAACAGCTGCGAGGTGGCGGTGGGGAGAGGGGTCTTGGTTGGACAGCTGGGGCGGGGGGGGGGGGGCAGGAAGAAGCAGCTATGCAGACAGTATGCACCTGTGGCAATCCTGTCTGAGGATGTTGTTACACCTGTCAAGTGAGGTATCCAGAAACAAAAGAGGCCCAGTTCCCAATTTTTCAGCTATGTGCAATGTTCAGAGAATCACTACACCAGGAAATAATCCTGCCTAAATGAGGCAGTCCTTACTGGCAGGAATTTAGACTGACCCATTGATCACAGCCTAAGGATGACCAGGGTATTAATACAAATTCCTAGATCTTGCCCCAAATGAACCAGAGAACTGCATTTTTTAACACCCCAAAAGTGTTTTGAGTTGAGTATCACTTTCTCTTCGCCGGATGAGGGAAGTTCTGTGAAGGTCTAGCTGACCCACGTCCACATCAGTTAATGGGGCTAGGATGAACCTGATGAAAGAAGAAAAATTCTCAACAAGGCAATGGCAAAACTAAAAATAAGACAATTAGGTACCAAAGTAGGTAATGCAAGCCCCAGGCACTACATGAGATCACTACTAGCAAAGAAATTCCTGTGAAAGGGAAGTATTACCCATAATATTTGTTGAAGCTTCTCTACAGGACAACTTCCTGAGGTACAGCCCTGGTTTTGAGAGTCCCTAGAGGTAAGATTGCCATATACTTCACATCCACTGTGGAGGTCAGGCAGGCAGTTGCCGAAAAGGAGCCCAAATTCTGGTGTTAGACCTGTTTTCATACATTCTGCCACTTGCTGACTTTGGGGCAAATTACTTTATAAGATGGTGTTAAAAGTATATACCTCCTAGGCTTGAGAAAATAAAAAGAATATTATGTAAAGCTAGATATTGCTTAGGGTAGGTGTGGTGGCACAGACCTGTAATCCCTGTGGTTCAGGAGGCTGAGGCAGAAGTTCAAGTAGTAAGGGCCTTCGTAACTCAAGTGAGACCCTGTCTCTAAGTAAAATACAAAGAAAAAGTTCTGGGGATGTGGTTAAGTGCCCCTGAGTCCAATCCCCAGTACCAAAAATATATATATCATTTAGATCAAGGGGTTACAAAAACCAAAGACCTATTTTTGGGGGCAGGAGTATCTGAGCACAGAAGACAACTAATTTAAAGGTAGGAAACAAAGTAACATATTAAATGTTGAGCTAGAGAAGAACTTGGTGGAGAGGACAAAACACAAGGGGATAGGGGGAATAGTGAAGGCCTGGAAGCCTGTTCATTACCTTCTGGAAACAATGAGCACTAATCAGGGCAAGTGGATAATAAACTCAAACCCTGAGACACCAAGCCAAATAGTCTCTGAAGCTTGCTAGGTGAAGTGGTTTGAATGCCCTATTGAAAACAGGGCTCAACCTCTACTCCTTACCATAGGTAGCCCTTATTAGGACAAAGCTGGCAATAATTTGTAAAAAATAATTTGGGCAATAAGACACATGATAAATTGCTCCTTGAAGAGACAAAAGGCAGGAGTAGCAGTTAGAAAACTACCTGAAGCAGATTCTAACACAGGCTGGAAAGTGGAATCAACAGGAACACAAAAAGGCCAATGGAAGCAGTGCTGTAGGCCTGTAATCCGAGATTGAAGCAGGAGGCTCACAAGGTTGAGGCTAGTCTGGGCAATTTAGACTTCGTCTCAAAAGAGCTGGGATGTAACTCAGAACACCTCTGGGTGTTCTGGGGTTGGGGAGCCAATCAAAGCAAGAGAAATCAGGTTTGGAGATCAGAGACATAATGAGGAACAATAAATCTAGGCATGGTGATAGAAGCATATACTGTGCAAAATATTTGACCAGTAAATGACTAGAAATGGAAGGCAAACTGAAAAGGTAGCCAGAGCTACATGAGACAAATAAGGAAAAAGGGCTGGAGATGAGTTTTGGTTTATCACCTGGGGATGAGGAACCTAGTTGTCTTCTTCATTGCTGTATCTTATACCTGTCACTGTGCTAGTGGAGGCTCAAACAATATTTGTAGAGCTGGGAATGTAGCTCGGTAGTGATAGAGCACTCAAGAACCACACATACACACTAAAAAAGTAGAACGAACATGGAAGAAGCAGCCAATGAGGAAGACAGAAGGAACAGTTGGAACAGCAGGAGAGAAACCAGGATAATGCCCTTGAGAAGTTGTCAAGGAGGAAAGTTTCAAGATTGATGGAGTGATACTAATTTTAAAGAGGTGGTTAACAGGGCTGAGGTTGTGGCACAGTGGTAGAGCACTTACCTTGCACATGTGAGGCACTGGGTACGATTCTCAGCACCACATATAAAAAAAAGAATAAAATAAAGGTCCATCAACACCTAAAAGAAATATATAAAAAAAGAGATGGTTAGTAGATTTGATTGAATATCTACCATGGGTAAATTACTTTGAACTTAAACATGATGGTATACATTGGGAAGATACCTAAGCATGGATAAATGGTAAAGGGAGGAAGAGAGAGAAGCAGCCATTATTTTTTTAATTTTTAGTTTTATGTGGACAGAATTATTTATTTAATTTTATGTGGTTCTGAGGATCGAATCCAGTGCCCCACAAATGCGCAACAAGCACTCTACCACTGAGCTACAGCCCCAGCCCCAGAAGCAGCCGTCATTTGAAGCTGAATTCTCGACAGTCTTCACTGTCATAATAAAGCATTCAAGCTTTATCCTGAAAACTGGTGGAGATGCCAAAACATTTTCTTAAAGTTTGTGTCTCCAATAAGTCTTTAACACATACCCTTATTACATATTTGTAAATGGCTTGTACATTAATCATCTCTGCTTATTTATAAGCTATATACAAGCAGAATTCTAAGAACTATTCGTATGATAAAACACAAAAATTTAAAAGTTAGCAGATAGGGTTAGGAAGTGGGGCAAGAATGGAGGAAGGAAGGACTGCATAGAGGGAAAAGAGAGGTGGGAGGGGTGGGGGGGAAGGGAAAAATAACAGAATGAATCAACCAACATTACCCTTTGTAAATTTATGATTACACAAATGGTATGCCTTTACTCCACGTACAGAGAAACAACATGTATCCCATTTGTTTACAATAAATAAATAAATAAAAGTTAGCAGATTAAAAAAATTAAAGGCCTGGGGTGTAGCTCAGAGGTTGAGTGCTTACCTAGCATATGTCAGACCCTGGGTTCTATCCCCTGCAATCTATCAATTAATAAATAAAATTTTAAATTTCAAGTCAGGCATTGTGGTTCATGTCTATAATCCCAGTGACTCAGGAGACTGAGGTAGGAGGATCGCAAATTCAAGGCCACCCTCACAACTTATCAAGGCCTTAAGCAACTTAGTGAGGCCCTATCTCAAAAAATAAAAAGGAGTGGGAATGTAGCTCAGTGGTATAGCACCCCTGAGTTCAATTTCCAGTAATTAAAAAAATATATATAAATTTCAATAATTTTTTTTACCTTTGCCCCCAGGTACTTTAGAGATCAAGGAATACTGGGGAGGACAATTTCAATGGAATGGGTGCACTCAGAGAGTAGAATTTCAGAAGAGCAATGGAAGGAAGCCAGGTTGCAGCAGGAGAGGGCCTCCTGTCTCCAAGGAGTGTGGACCACTCAAATACTTCGTGCAAAGGAGGGAAAGAAATAGAACCAGAACTTGAAGGAGAGAGCATCAGGGAAAAGATTCTTTTATTTGTTGTTTTTGAAAAGAACTTCACTGAAGTCAGATAATAAGGAACCAAAAGGAAGCAGAATATTAAAGGTACAAGACAGAACGGTAGGTAGAAGAGAGTCTTCAGTGCTTTTAGGCCGAGGCAGCTGGACTATTGGAAGTTAACTCACTTATTCTGTGCCCTTTCCTAAGGCGACATGCATTTCAGAACTCACCCACACACACACTTTGTCCTTTCTCTTTGGGGCAGCTTGAGCATGTCTGCTTCTTAACTAACGACTGGAAATCGATGAGGCCCCTCTGCAGTTGCTATGTTTCTTGTTACAGCTCCATTCCTGCCACCAACTGTGAGGTCACAGCCACTGCCACAATAAAGAAGCCCAAACAGGTTGACAAACACCTGTTGTGTGGTAGCCACAGGAGTTGTATCATGTGTTTAGAAGGCTGATCTTTCCCTAGTCCCCAGTCGCCTCCCTTGCTTGCCTCACTCAGCATCACACACAGGCACATTTGAGCACTACCACTATATGCTCTGCGAGGCTAGCACTTTGGACAGTGAATCACCACACTTGGGTTCACCCCTCCAGCACATACTTATTCTCCATGACCTGAGAACTAAGCAGTGTTTGCCAAGAGCTTGGGATTTGAGTTGATCCTACCTCACCCCCAGCCACTCTTGGTGACCCTGAGTGGTGCACTACATACTATCCAACACCCCTGGGTCTGCCACAGCAGATGTGTGAATAAGCAACTGTGGCAGGAGAAGCCTCCCACTACCAGGTTTTCTGGTCACTTTGCCTGGCCACAGGAGGGGCCTTTCTAAAAATTCAAATCTGACTGACATCACTCCCCTGCTTAAATTAAGCCTCATCTCCACTCTCCATGCATGCCTAAAAAGAAAGTCCAAACATTTTAGCAGGGCTTAGACAGCCCTCAGGTTGTTTCCCACCAACTGCACTGGGGCTGTACCAACCAGTGCTCTCTAGCTCCACCCTCCACACCCAACAACTTGCAGTTCCCCCCCAAGACATTCTGTTTGGGCATCCTTGCCTGGGGACATGATTGTTTCTTCTTCCTGACCCCGACTGGGCTCTTTCATCCCTGCCTAGGGGACTAAGGTTCTTGGGCTCCTGTATCTTTGTTTTTGTTTTGTTTTGTTTTTGCACTGGGAACTTTACCACTGAGCTATATTCTCAGCCCTTTTTATTTTTTATTTTGAGATAGGGTCTCCCTAAATTACTGGGATTATAGGCATGTGCCTCCAGAGTTCCTGCTTTTGAGTGTCAACATTCTGCAAGGAAAATCATACCTGGAGGACTGGGAGGCCTGAGTTCTGGTCCAGGTTCTGGCATGGACTCACTGGGTGATCTGGGACAAGTTGCTCCCCATCTCTGAAGCTCAGTTCTCCATCTGAGAAGACATAGCCTCTTGCTGCCTTGGGAATACTGCTGTCTTTGAGGCACCCATTCCTGCTTCTGCTTTCTGCCACAGGGCTGACTTCTGACACCCAGGCCTTCTAGAAACACTCAAGAGAGAAAAGCGGAAACTAACAAAAAATTGGCAGCAACCAGCCTCAGCTTGGCATTTTGAGCAACTATTCATGGGTGCTTGGCTGAGGAGGAAGGAGAAAGGAAGGAACTCCAGGAAGATTTGCTCATCGCTGGTCATGCCTGTCACTTTAGGCTTTGTGGGGAAGAGGGGAAGATATAGAAGGGATGGAGAAAAGGGGCATGGCAAGGAAGGTTAGACATGCAAAGGTGGTCCCCAAAGCAGACCCTGGCCCTCTTCCCTTTCGTTCCCCTGCTCTTATGCCCTAGCTTCCTGGTCGACCCCCAGGCTTTGTGTCCACTAAAGTAAGGATAGGGTAACTGCAGGCCCCTCTTTTTCTTCCCAGTATCAATTATGCCTCTGGGTATTGGCCACCAGGTTGAGCAGGCCTTGATGGAGAGCTGAGGCAATGATACTTCAGTGGCACCAAATACATTGCCCATCAGTCACTCAGGTGGTGAATGATACTGGACTGGTTACTCTCTGAGTAGCTGGATCACAGTGAAATGAGTGCTCTTTCTTAACCCTGCCTCAGTGTGGATGTGGATGAAACCCGTGTCTTTTTTTGTGTGTGTGTGGTACCAGGGATTGAACCCAGGGCACTTAACCACCAAGCCACATCCCTAGCCCTTTTTTCTTTTCTCTTCTTTTCTTCTTCTTCTTTTTAATGCTTTATTTAGAGACAGGGTCTTGCTGAGTTGCTTAGGGTCTTCCTAAATTTCTGAGGCTGGCCTTATTCTCATGATCCTCCTGCTTCAGCCTCCTGAGCCTCTGGGATTATAGGTGTGTGCCACCACTCCTGGCATGTCTTCATTTTTTAGTTCATCTTCTGTTCAAAAGCATTTTCTGAACTTGCTCAATGGGCTCTTACAAGAACCTTCTCCAACTGACTTCTGATGGGACTTTAATAAGGTCTGTTGTGACCATTTCCTCACCTGAAACCTGAGCCACCCTAAGCAATACCTCCTGTAATGACTAACAAGTATCAAATGCTTACCATATGCAAAGCACCACCTCAAGCATTCACATGAATAAACTCCCTGAGTTCAGGGTCCCAGGCAGGAGAAGTCCCCTCTCTCACCTCATACTAGGGATGGAACCTGGGGCCTCACACGTGCCAGGCAAGCACTCTACCACTGAGCTGCATTCCCAGTGTTTATTTTTTTGTTTTGTTTTGAGACAAGGTCACTAAATGACCTTGAGTATTATGCTCCTGCCTTGACCTCCCCAATAACTGGGATTACAGGCATACACCAACATGCCCGGCATGTTTTATTTTGCTAAGAAAGCAAGACGTGTGGTTTTTTTTTTGTTTGTTTTGTTTTGTTTTTTGTGATACTGGGGATCGAACTCAGGGCCTTGTGCTGGTGAGGCGAGCACTCTACCAGCTGAGCTATCTCCCCAGCCCAAGACATGTTTTATGAATTATATGTGAATATGTAGTACGTATGAGGATCCTGTTGCTATTGTTAACATTTTCTATTCTTTGTTTTATACGTACACACATTGTTTTTTTAAAAAAGGAAATCATACTCCACACCCTAACTTATATGCCATTTTTTCTTCTCATCAAATCAACATATTCATATCCTATAAAATTCACAATTGGGGGATGGGATGTAACCCAGTGATAGAGTGCTTGCCTAGCATGTGTGAAGTCCTGAGTTTAGTCCTCAGTACTACAAAATAAATAAAATAAAATAAATTTAAGGGCTGGGTTGTGACTCAGTGGTAGAGTGCTTGCCTTAGCATGCGTGAGGCCCTGGGTTTAATTCTCAGCACTGCATATAAATAAATAAAGAAAATAAAGGTCCACTAACAACTCAGAAAATATTTTTAAAAATAAATAAATTTAAAATAAATAAAATTTTATAAAAAATAAAAACTAGGGCTGGAATTGTGGCTCAATGATAGCACGCTTACCTATCATGTGTAAGACACTGGATTCCATCCCAGCACCATGTAAAAATAAATAAATAAAGGTGTTGTGTCCATATACAACTAAAAAATATTTTTAAAAAATAAAATTAAAAAATAAAAACTAAGTGGGCACCGTGGCACACACCTATAATCCCAGTGACTGAGCTGAGGTAGCCTCAGCAATTTAGTGAGACCCTCAGCAACTTAGTGAAAACCCATTTCAAAATAAAAATAGACCTGAGGATGTACCTCAATGGCAAAGAACCCCCGACTTCAATCCCCAGTACCTAATAAACAAAATTCCCCATGTTATTTACTTTTCATCATGTATTTCTTTTTAATTTTTTGGTGCTGGGGATGGAACCAGGGCCTCTATATGTTAAGTCCATGCTCTACCACTGGGCTGCATTCCCATGCCCAAAATTCAGCATTTCTTAAAATTTTTATTTATTTGTTTGTTTGTTTTTTGGTTCCAGGGATTAACCCAGGGGGTCTTACCCACTGAGCCATATTCCCAGAGACAGGGTCTGGCTAAGTTGCTTAGAGCCTCCCTAAATTGCTAAGGTTGGCTTTCAACTTGTGATCCTCTGGCCTCAACTTCAGGAGTTGCTGGGATTACAAATGGGCACCACCAGGTCTGGCCCTTGGCCACTTTAAAATGTACAATTTAGTGATTTTTAATGTATTCACAAATGGTATCAGTCATCACCACTCATTATATCATACATTGTTTTCATCCCCCATAGCTGTTATCATTCATTCCCTCCCTCGCCCCAGTCCCCAGTCCTCTATCCTTGGCAAGGACTAATCTACCTTAGGTCTCTATGTGTTTGCTTCTTCTGGACATTTTATGCAGATAGAATTATACGGTAAGTGGCCTTTTGCCTCTGACTTCTTTCAGTTAGCATATTTTAAAGATTCATCCATGTTGTAGCATATATCAGTACTTTTTTTGTGTATGTGGTACTGGAAATCAAACCCACAACCTGACTTTAAGCAAGGGCTCTTCCACGGTGCTACATCTCCAATCCTTTTTTTTTTTTTTAATTGTAGTATGGGGATTGAACCCAGGGACACTTGACCACTGAGCATACCCTCTGCCCGTTTTTATTTTGAGACAGGGTCTTGCTATGTTGTGCAGGCTGGCCTTGAACTCTCAATCCTCCTGCCTCAGCCTCCCAAATTGCTGGGATTATAGGTATGTGCCACTGTTGCCAGTTTCATTTTTAAACAGCTATAGTAAACCCATTAGATGCTCACATAAGTGTTTGTTTTGTTTTGGTTTTGGTATTGGTACTGAGTACTGAACCCAGGGATGCTTTACCACTGAGCTACATTCCCCGACCCTTTTTATTTTTTATTTTTAGACAGGGTCTCTAAATTGCTGAAAGTCTTGCTAAATTACTGAGACTGACCTTGAATTAGCAATCCTCCTGCCTCCGCTTCCCAAGTCTGATTATAGACATTTGCCATTGTGCCTGGCGTAAGTGATATATATTTATTAAAACAACAATTTTCCAAAACAAAAAATATGTAGTGAGAAAAGGGGTATTGTTTTACATTTTGGCAACTTTTATACATATATATATATTGGGGACTGAACCCAGGGGTGCTTAATCACTGAATCACTGAGCCACATCACCAATCTCTTTTTTTTTTTTTTTTTTTTGGCAATGCTAGGGATTGAACCCAGGGATTTGTGCTTTGCAGGCAAGCACTCTACAAACTGAGCTATATCCCCAGCCCAGTCATTTATATTTTGAGACAGAGTCTCACTGAGTTGCCTAGGGCCTTGCTAAACTGCTGAGACGGGCTTTGAACTCTCAATCCTCCTGCTTCTGCTTCCAGAGTCTCTGGGATCATAGGTAGGCACCACCACACCTAGCTTTGCAAACTCTCTTTAGTGTCTGGCAATAGAATACACTGGAGTCTCATGTCTGTTTCTGCATCAGTCTGTTATGGTATCACAAATCACTCAGTTGCTGGAACATTGCACTCTACACCAGGGAACAAGTGAGAACAAAAAAGGCAAATAAATCTTAGCATTCTCGTTTTGACTTCTTAGAACCCTGGAAGTATCTCAGGGAGTCCTGGAGCCCCTAACCACTCTGAGAAGTGCCACTTTACAGAAAAATTCTTCTAAAGTAGACTACCATTGTGCCCTTTTTTCCCATATCTTCACCAACACTGGGCAACACTTTTTTTTAAAAAAACCTTTGCTACTTCATTAAGCAAAAAGCAGAATTTCTCATAATTTTAACTTGGCTTCTCTAATTCCAGATTATGTTGAAGCTTTTTTCATGGGTTTCACATTTATGTATTTTCTTTAAGGAGTTGCCTCTTTATATCCTTTACATATTTTCTTCCTTGAGTGGGCATCTTTATCTGACTGGTTGTAAACCCACCTGTGTGTGTATGGTGTGGGGTGTGTGTGGTGCTAAGAATTGAACCCAGGGCCTTGGGCTTGCTAGGTAAGTGCTCTACTGAGCTAGTACAAGAAGTTTTTAATTTTTTTAGACTAGGGATTGAACCCAGGAGCACTTTACCTCATTCTCCTCTACACTTTTTTTTTTTTTTTTTTTTTTAGTTGCAGATGGACACAATACTTTCATTTTATTTATTTATTTATTTATTTGCGGTACTGGGGATCGAACTCAGGGCCTTGTGCGAGGCAAGCACTCTACCAGCTGAGCTATCTCCCCAGCCCCATTTTATTTATTTATGTGTGGTGCCCAGGTCAAACCCAGTGCTTCACACGTGGTAGGCAAGTGCCCTACCACTGAGCTACAACCTCAGCCCAATTCTTTTAATTTTGAAACGGGGTCTCACTAAGTTGCATAAGGCTTTGCTAAATTGCTTAGGGCCTTGCTAAATTGCTGAGGTTGGCTTTGAACTTGTGATCCTTCTGCCTCCTCAACCTCCCAAGGCATTGAGATTACACCAAGTTTGGCTTTTTTTTTTTTTTTTTTTTTGAGACAGAGCCTTGCTAAATTGCCAAGGCTGTGATTTCAAATTTGTGATACTCCTGCCTCAGCCTCCTACATCGCTGGGATTATAGGTGTGTACCACCATGCCTGGCTTTAAATTATTATTTTCAAATAGGCAAATCTATCACCATTTTTAATGACTTCTTCCTTTTCTCTATCTTATCCAAAGTCAAATAAATTGTCCTCCAATTTACTTTCCCACCCGTAGTGTGTAAATGTGCCTGTTTGGCCAAAAAAGATATCAGGAGATGCCTGATCTGCACTTTTATTTATTATAGTGAAACCTCCCAGTTTTAATTTGCTGATTATTTGGGTATGTCACAGTGAAAGTAAAATCACATTTGAGTCACAATGAAAGATGATCTTTGATGACACCAAAACAAGATACCTCCCACCAAATGCCCTTGGAGAGAAAGCCTCTTCCCACCCAGAACTCACACAGTTTATTGTTTGCACGTGTATGTGGTTTATTGTTTGCACGTGTATGTGTGATAAGGTGGGTCTCACTTGATTGGAAGGCTGGAGACCCGTGGGTCCCCTGTTTCTCACAGTGGCTGAGATGGCCCAGTTGGGTGGGCCTCCTGGCCTCAGGCCAACACAGTGGTGCCCAGCAGGGGGCTGTCTCACTGTACCCTGAGATGGAGCCAGTTGATACCCCACAATTGTAGCAAGGGATTTGGGTATCTAAGAAGTTAAAGCTTGACCAGCGGCATGCACTTGTAATTCAAGCCTCTTGGAAGGATGAAAAGTTAAGGCCAGTGTGAGCAATTTATGGAGACCCTGTCTGAAAATGAACTTTAAGAAATACTGGGACTGAAGCTCAGTGGAAGAGCGCTTCTCTAGCATGAGAGGCCCTGTGTTCAATCCCCAGGGATTGAAAATACAAAACAAAAACTGAAAGTTTTATTAGGGGAAAGAGCCTAAGCCTCGTGACCTATATCTTAAGACAAGACCTTTTAGAATAAGAAACAGAAATTTAAACAGTCTTACAGGATATTCTTGCTAACCACAAATTTATAGCATCGTGGCTTAGCGACGGAGATCTTCTTTCACAACTTTCTGCAGATCTCTCTAGTAAATGCTACCTTCCACTGCTTGACTGCTCACGAAAAAAATTTAAAAAGTTACAAAGTGTATTTTGTGTCTAAGGTAGTATGTCCCATTAACTGGGCTTTTCTCCATTTCAAGTTTATTTCCCATTTTCTTAGCCATGCTTGAGATT
Organism: Sciurus carolinensis; assembly: GCF_902686445.1. Classification (NCBI taxonomy): domain Eukaryota; kingdom Metazoa; phylum Chordata; class Mammalia; order Rodentia; family Sciuridae; genus Sciurus; species Sciurus carolinensis. The sequence continues at coordinate 22,066,671 of NC_062225.1, forward strand.
TTTCTTGGCTAGTCTAGTAGTTCGATTTAAAAAAAAAAGAGGCACAGCATTGTTTTCATATTCATTCCTTAGATTACTGGTAGGTTAAAAAAATTATATATATAGTATATATATATATATAGTGTGTATATATATATATATATTTATGTATATGTATATATTCCATGTTTCTCAGTGGTTTGCATTTCGTCCTTAATGAATCACCTGTTTCTCACCTTTTTTACCTTTTTCTGTCAGGGTGTTGATCATTTTCTCATTAATTGAGGAACTTATTGACTGTTGAAATATTAGCCCTTCATCACATGTCCTGCATCTTTTTTCTTAATTTGTCAGTTTCCTTTTAACTTCTGCTTTGCAGAAGTTGCTAATGATTAGGTAGCTAATCTGTCAATCTTTAACTATGGTTTCTGTCTTGAATGTCACAAACTTGGGAAGTCCTTCCCTAACCACAACACTTTCTGTTTTGTGTTTCAATTTCCTCTTTTATTCCTCTAACATTTTATGTTTCCGTTTATTTAATATTAAAATAGAATCCATCCATATTTGGGGATATATGATGAGAAGAGCTAATGATCCCAGCCACCAAAAGTTGCTGGCTTGTCATCTCAGTGATTTTCATGAATAATCCATGAATTTCAAATATGTGGCCCCAGTGAAGTCAGTCTCCCCATCCAGGGCCTCTGAAAGACATTTCTAATCAAATGCAGAACTCCTGGCTAAACCTAGAACAGCCCTCCTAGAATTTCAGGTGGCTACCTCCTACCTGTGAAATTTGGCATCAAAAGAAAGCTTTTTGTCACACCCTAGACCAATCCATACTTTTCCCTACTGATGCATGACATGTCTAATTAAATAATACCTTTTTTATTTGATATTTGCCTTTCTGTTCTATTCATATACCTGCCATCTTGGACCATCGCCATACTGCTTGGTTATTGCTTTTATATGCTAAGTGACTATAACTGGAGGTGCAGGCTTTAAACTTTAAAAAAAAAATTTGACTATTTTCTCTCATTTTAAACTTTTGGCTAAACGTATTGCATCAAAGTATCTCAAAAATAAATAAATTAAAAATTTAAATTCATTAGATTTTCTCATCTAGGTACATAGTATTTCTTTCATTTTTTTAAAGGTTCTCTATGTTTCCAGATGGTTTTATTCTAATAAATCTTAACATTACTGGTTAAGTTTATTGCTACATATTTCTTATTCATGTTTACTGTTATAAGTGAGATTTTTTTCAATATAATATCTTTTTTTTCCAGGATTCTGGGAATTGAATGCAGGGGTTCTTTGCCACTAAGTTACATCCCTGGCCCTTTTGATTATTTTTTGAGACAGGGTCTTACTAACTTGCTGAGGCTGGCTTCGTACTTGTAATCCTTGGGCCTTAGTCTCCCAGGTGGCTGGGATTACAGATGCATTACTAGGTCCCGCCAAGGAGAAAGAAATGTGATAGGGAAAAAATTACTGGCTGAGTGTTGGTGGCACATGCCTGTAATCCCAGCAATTTGGGAGACTGAAACAAGAACATTGCAAGTTTGAGGCCAGCCTTAGCAATTTAATGAGGCCCTAAGTAACTTAGGAAGACCCTGTCTCAAAAGGACTGGGGGTATAACTCAGAGATAGAACACCCCTAGGACCCTGTCTCAAAAGGACTGGGGGTATAACTCAGAGATAGAACACCCCTAGGTTCGATCTCCAGTATAAAAAAAAAAAAGAAGAAGAAGAAGGAGGGGGAGGAGGAGGAGGGGAAGAAGGGGGAGGAGGAGGAAGTTAGGAAGGGAGGGAGAAAGAAAAAAAGTAAAGAAATGGGTTCCATGCCAGGCATGGTAGCATAAGCCTATATCACCCCAGATACTCAGGAGGCTGAGACAGGAGGCCAGCTTGGGCAATTTAATGAGACCCTTGTAACAGTGGTTCACTTTATGCTTTGAATGTAGCTCTCGTTGCCCTGACTCTGTGAGTTATTTTTAAACGGGCATGTTTCTTTCTCTTCCTCTCTCCCTCCTGCTCTCTAATCTTAGGGGAAACAGGATTACCTTTTCTTCCCCATCCTAGGCAGAGTTATCTGTCCTTGAGCACACACCCACCACAGGAACGAAGTCATACAGATTTTGGGGATGGTACCAGAAGATCTCAGAAATGACTATCTCCCACATTAACAAGTGAATTACAACTCCAACAGAGAATGGGTAGAATGTAGTCTTTGAATCACCTCTTTAAAAACGCCCTGTTCTCCCTGATGGGCAGAATCACAGCCTCTGGGACAGGAAAGAGTCCTCTGTGTTTTTCCTTTGCTAGCAAAGCAAAGAAACTTTTTTTCTCTTTTTCATAAAACCGTGTCCTCATTACTGAATTGGCACTAGGGACAAGGACCGAGCTTTCAGTAACACTGTCTCAAAATAAAATTTTTAAATTGACGAGGGATGTAGCTCTGTGGTAGAAAGCTTGCCTAGCAAGGCCCAGGGTTCAATCCCCAGTATTGCAGCAGGGGCAGGGGTGGGAGAAAATTAAATAATGGATGTCTTTTTGTAAATGTTCAGAGGGACATTAGTATGGAGATGTCCAATAGACAATTGGACATATAAGAAATGTGGACTAGAGAAAAAGATTCAGGAGTTTACATCACATAGGTGTTAGAAGTTCAGGGTTGCCAAGATGGTGGAGACAGGGTATAAGAAAGATGCGGCTGGTCGGCACGGTAGTGCATGCCTGTAACCCCAGCGGCTCAGGAGGCTGAGGCAGGAGGGTCTTGGGTTCAAAGCCAGCCTCATCAATTTAGCAATGCCTTAAGCAACTCAGCAAGACCCTGACTCTAAATTTAAAAATACAAAAAAGGACTGGGGATGTGACTCAGTGGTTAAGTACTCCTGGGTTCAATCCCTGGTACCAAAAAAAAAAAAAAAAAGAGGCTTCTGGAGGACAAGACAGGGAGATGAGTCATGTCCCTGTTTATGATAAGTCCAGGACTTATCACCATGACAACTCCTGCCACAGGTTAGATATTTTTAAATGACCAATGGGGGCACAGTGGGCAGTATTCTAATTAGGTTTTCTAAAGTAACCAATGGGGGAGGATTGGACAGTATTCGAATCAGGTATCATAAGGCAACCAATGGGAGCAAATGGGATGAGGTCTTCAATCTGATCCATATAGGAAGAGAACTCAGCATATAAGACGCTAATTCCTAAACATCAGGGCCTTGAGCCTCTCTCTCAGCTTATTCTGCTCTATCTTAGAGTGCTACCTTCACCTTCAAAAAATCTGTAGTTTGCCTGTTCTGCATGCCTTGCTCAATTCTTTGGGACAACAAGGACCTGGACTCCCAACTAGATACCCCAACGATAACATAGTAGTCAAAGCCTTAGAATAGGCAAATTCACACTGGAGAGAAGGCCAAAGAAAGAACTGGTGAACATCAACCCTGAACCAAGGAAGAGGAATGAGGAAGAAACCATGACAGAGTAGAAGACTCACCAGAGACCAAAGATGGATTTCAAAGGAGAGGAAGTGATAGACATTATCAAAGACCAAAAAGGAGGAGATTGAAAACAGCCCAAAGTAACTGGAGGACATTGGTGACCTTAGTGAGTATCAGGATGTCCCTGTTATAATGGGGCCAAAATCATCTACAGCAGGTTGAGGAAAGGTAAGAAAATATAGACTCCCTTCAGGGACACTCCTTCAAGAAGCTTAGCAGGGAAGAGAAGGCAAGAGATGAGGTACTAAGATGAAGGGGAAAGGACTGAGATATTTTTAGGTGGTGGCAACGAGAGGTGCTCATAAACTGAAAGGGGGAAAAAAAAAAACGGAGAAAGAAGCTAAAGGCTTGGGAAAGAGAGAAGTGCAGTGTGACCGGTGGTCAAGGGGGTGCACCCCTGGAACTCCAGTGATCTGGGAGAAAGAGGTGGGAGTATCACAAGTTCAAGGCCAGCCTAGGCGACTTAGCAAGACCCTGTCTCAACATAAAAAATAAGAAGGGCTGGATGTAGCTCAGTGGTTGAGCACCGCTGGGTTCAACTTCAAGTACCACAAGCATAAATCACAAAATAAAAATTCAAAAAAGAGAGAAAGCATCAGGCAGGGTGTGGAAGGGATGGCCTCCACACTGGGGCCCCTGTGAGCTCTTTCTGAAGTGGACAGGAAAGATCAGTGCCTCTGCAGCAAAGGACAGCCTACCTCTGAGCTCCCCCACCCTCACCTCAGTGGCAAAGGAGCCTTGTGGCTGGGAGCAGGGCAGGTGTTCAAGTCGCTGCTCTTGAGCTGGGAATAGGGGGCCTGCTGACTCTGGCAGACTGCAAACAGCCTTAGGGTCTCAATCACAGCTCCACCTGGTCAGAGTAAAGGCCTCAAAATTATCTGATTTTGTCATGGGAAAAGAAGTGTCTTCAGACGAGGATCCCCAGGAGAGTGGGGCAGAAATTCCACTCAGGACCACCTTGGGCCTTGACGTATGTGATGGATGGAAAAGAATTTCAGCATGTGCTCACTAGAGGCACAGAGATTTATTTAAGAGAGCAAGGAATACACATTCAAGGGAGAGTGCAGGTCATCTCAAGAGCAAGATGTATTTCCAACTCTTCTTTGAAAGGAAACTGGGCAGGACGTGGTGGCGCACACCTTTAATCCCAGCTACTTGGGAGGCTGAGGCAGGAGGATCACAAGTTCGAAACCAGCCTCAGTAATTTAGCAAGGCCCTAAGCAACTTAGTGAGACCCTGTCTCAAAATAAAAAATAAAGAAAAAGGGCTGGGGATGGGACTCAATGGTCAAGAGTCCCTGGGTTCAATCCCCAGTACCAAAAAAAAAAAAAAAAAAAGAAAAAAGAAAAGAAAAACTGGGTGAGAGGTGGGGATGGGGAGGTATGGGTGGTATCAGCATGGAAGACAGTTTCTGGTGGACTAGTCATTCTCGGGAACCTTAGCCATCTTCATTATCAGAACAGTAGATAACACTGGAAATTCCCCTAAATTGTAGGTTTCTTCAAATGTCATATCTCTCTTTACATAATCTGTTATTTATGGAATAATTAACAGAGCACAAGATAGATATACAGATTTCCCAGAAATTTGTGAGTGACAGACCTGGGAGAGAGATAAGTTTAGGGAGTGATAGACCTGGAACGTATGCAGAACTTTGAAATTATATGTCCTTGTCCTTCCTTTATATCTCCTTTCTACTATTTCTTAATTTCTTCAATCCTACCTCAGTTTACTTGGTCTGGTTTGAGGTCTGGGTTCGGGTGTGGGGAATTTTAAAAGCTGCCAGGCTGATTCAAATGTGCAGCCATGACTGGGAACTACTGGTGCAAAAAGTGAATAAGAACCAGGCATGGTGGTACAAACCTGTGATCCCAGTGGCTTGGGAGGTTGAGGCAGGAGGATCGAGAGTTCAAAGCCGGTCTCAGCAACTTAGCAAGGTCCTAAGCAACTTAGTGAGACCCTGTCTCTAAATAAAATAGAAAAGAGGTTGATGATGTGGCTCCGTGGTTAAGAGCCCCTGGGCTCAATCCCCCTGCCCTACTAAAAAAATAAATAAAGTGAATTAGAGCATGTGGAGACTGAACCCCTAAACCTGGGGAGGGGGAGGCCTAAGAGAGGCTCTGCTCCCCTCACTGGAGCTGGGTCCCTGAGGGGTTCGTGGAATCCCTCCAGGCATAGCATAGGAGGATGACTCTCTGCCTCGTTCTGCCCTTCGTTAGGATCTGAATTTTTCCCCAATCTCCTACCCTAAGTTAAAACACAGAGAGCTTCCCTGAAAGAGGCCATCAGCCCCTGGGGAGGCAGAGGAGGGTCTAGTTCAGGAATATGATAGTAATTACCACAAACAATAGTGAGTGTGTGTGTGTGTGTTCAGGGCTGCCTATTCAACCGAAAAACAAAAGCGGCTCTGAGTCTAGAGCTAAGGTTTAACAAGTGACCACGATGACTCATGCTGCTTGGCTGCTGAGGGCCACAGAGCTACCACCCCCAGCGGGGCGGGGCGGGGCGGGGCCTGGGTGGGAAGAGTGGAAGGTGCAGAGATTCCTGCAAACTTCCCAGCCTGCCCCTGAACAGGCTGCTTTTTTTTTTTTTTTTTTTTTTTTAACTAGAGGGCAAGCTGCCTTTGGGACCGGTCTCATACTTTAGTAAAAATTAAGATAGCAAATATAACTTTCTTTTTACTACCAGAAATCTCCCATCATGAGCAAGCAGTCTTGCAATCTTGCAAAGGCGTGGGTATCTTTGCACGAGGATGGGGATGCACAATAGCAAGCTAAAAATGTGGCCTTTCAAAACAGCCTCAAGCTGGAACAAGAGAAGACCTGGGGAGCGTAGGTGCTGCTGTGAGAGGGGTCCTCGACAGGAGCCAGGACCAGCCCAGAAGAGCAGGTGCAATGGGAACTCACAGCCTGCAGATGTGAGGTCAGGAAGGAAATCTGCGCTACACCTGCAGCCTTCAACACAGTAGCCCCTTGACACACGGAGCTGTCCAATACTTGAAATGCGTTCATCTCAATTAAGAGTAAAATATATATATATTGAATTCCAAGACTTACTGTGGGGGGTGTAGAATACATCACTAATAATTTATTAATACCTTTAATACTGACTACTTGTTGAAATAATATTTGCATTAAATGAACTGTTGTTTAAATTGATGTCACCTGTTTCTTTTTTCTTTTTTTTTGCAGTGTTAGGAGATGGCTAGGCACTAAGCTATGCCACCAACTCCTTCATTTTACTTTTTTTTTTTTTTTTTTTTGCAGCGATGGGGATTGAACCCAGGGCCTTGTGCTTGCACGGCAAGCACTCTACCAACTGAGCCATATCCCCAGCCCCCATTTTACTTTTTATATATGGCTTCTAGAAAATTTGAAATTACATATGCGGCTTCCATTAAATTCTATTGCCTAGTGCCACATTAACCCCATTAACCACTTCATGCTTGCCCAAGGAAGCACGGAAGCACAAAAGCTATTTATGATAATAATGGCACCAGATTTTATAAGGCTGACTACTTGCCAGGCACTTTGCCCTGATTTAGTAACTTGCCCTAAGTCGGAACCCCCATTATGAGCCATGAAGTTAAAATGCCTCTCTGGTGGGCTGGGGATGTAGCTCAGTTGGTAGAGTGCTTGCCTCGCATGCACAAGGCCCTGGGTTCAATCCCCAGCACCGCAAAAAAAAAAAAAAAAAAAAAAAAAAAAAGGCCTCCCTGGTGGCAAAGACCTTAGGGACTATTTGGGGCACCTCACAGGCACATACCCGAACAAAACATAAACTGCCCGCATGTTGAAGTCTCACACAGCAGAGAACACCCAAGTTAAAAACCCACCACCCTCAGGGAAAAACAAAACAAAAACTCACACAGGTCCTAGCCAAACAACAAACAAAACCTACTCTCAGGAACACTCACACCTTTTAGTACTTTTTAACCCGATTGAAAGATGCAGCAAACTGGGTGCAGTGGCACACACCTGTAATCCCAGCGGCAACCCCAGTGGCTCAGGAGGCTGAAGCAGGAGGATTGAAAATTCAAGGCCAGCCTCAGCAATTTAGCAAGGCCCTCAGCAATTTAGTGAGAACCTGTCTCAAAATTAAAAGGGTTGGGGATGTAGCTCAGGGGTTAGGCACCCCTGGATTCAATCCCTAGGACCAAAAAAAAAAAAAAAAAAAAAAAAGACAGCCATGATTCTCCACCTTGTCTGTCCAGAGGTAGTAATCATCTGGGGAGTTTTGAAAAATCTTGATGCCTGGACCCCACTCCTAGAAAGTCTCATGTATTTGTGGTTTGGGACCAGGGCTTTGGGGTTTCTAACATCTACCCAGAAGATCCTCATGTGTAGCCCTGGTTGAGAACCACTGAAGTGAAAAGCTGATTATCCCATGTGTTACTGGGTTCTCTAAAACCCTGCTCTCGCTTTGGCTCTTCCAGTCTATACTCCCCACCCAATCATAACCATGTCAGGCTGGTCTGATGCCCCAAATTAATGACAGTGTTGTGGGAGCAAACAGAGCTCACTGCAGAAAAGGACCATGGGGCTTCTCCAACACACAGCATTTGACTTGAACTCTTTCTGAATGGGCACCTTTTAAAAAATTCAGCTGCTTTTGGGGGCATTCTGTTCCACTTTATTTCTTCCTGGAGTTACACTTTTTCTTTTCTTTTCTTTTCTTTTTTTAGTACCAGGGATTGAACCCAGGGACACTCAACCACTGAGCCACATTCCCAGCCATTTTTGTATTTTATTTAGAGACAGGGTCTCTCTCAGTTGCTTAGGATCTTGCTAAGTTAATGAGGCTGACTTTGAACTCGAGGTCCTCCTGCCTCAGCCTCCTGAGTGACTGAGATTACAGGTGTGCACCACTGCACCTTGCCTTATACTTATTTTCAAATCTATACACACATACACATGACGACTGGATGAAAGCAGCAGGAGATTGTGGAAAGTACCAGTGACTTGAAGTCAGGTCTGGTCTGCCACTTCTAGGCACTCAGTTTCCCCATTTGTGAAATGGATGGGTTGGCCTGAAAAGGATCCTTCCAACTTGGACATTCCAGGATTCTAGATCAAGGTCAGACTCTGCCCTAGATTTTGTGTCTGATCCTGTAGCCAGAGAGCAGGGCTGGCTCCCTCACTAGTGCAGATCCAGAGCTGCCTGCTGTGATGGGATTTCACCTTTGGAACAGAAACTTCCATCGGCATCCTCTCAGTACTTCACTCTATTCCTCCTCCCCTGTTCACCCCTCCTCACGTAAACCTGCCTGGGGAATCAGATCATGGAGAAACTTTGATCTCTTTATCTAGAAGGCACAAAATAGCTTTGCAAAGCCTGCCATGGGTGTAGAGGTGCTTTTGGGAAATGTTTCACATTTTTTTAGCAAGTTTCATTTCTATATTTTCTAGCAGTGATTTTCCCCCAGGGAGGCCTCGTGGAAATGGCAATGGAAGGAAAGAAAGAACATGGATGGGATGAGAGGGAGTCTTCTTTGGAAGGAAATATCACGGCAAAGTTTTGAAAAATCCATCCTGTGGCAGTTGTTCAGAAAGAACCCAGGACTGGGGTATGGACCTGCCTCTGTCACTGTGTGATTAAAAAGATGTTTAATAATTTCAAGCTGCTGAGTACAGGAGGCCTCCCTCCAAGCTCTGTTTGGTATGCCTCCAGCCCACTATCTGCATGCTGCCCACACTGGCCCTAAAATGCACCTCTGACTCCACCCCACCCCCACTGCCTCCCTCAGATACCCATAGTGGAAAAACTATTCTAAGCCAGGCACACACATGTAATCCCAGCTATTCAGGAGACTGAAGCAGGAAGATCGCAGCAAGCTTGAGGCCACCCTCACCAATTTGGCAAGACACTGTCTCAAAATAAAAAAATGAATAGGGCTAAGGATGTAGCTCAATGGTAGGCACCCCCAATTCAATTCCACCCCCTCCCACATTGAAGCTCTTCTCTTTTGCATTTGAACACCTCCAAAATCTGGTCCCAGTCTTTTATTTTTTTATTATTATTATTTTTTTTTCTTGCGGTACTGGGGATCGAACTCAGGGCCTTGTGCTCTCGAGGCAAGCACTCTACCAGCTGAGCTATCTCCCCAACCCCTTATTATTATTTTTTAATTAAGTTTCATGTCATGAATATAGACAGCCTACTTAACCCCTTCCCCTGTTGTCTTGTGTTCATATTTGTCTCTGGACAGCCCTGAACTCCAGTGGAAAGGACAGTGACTCAGCCACGTGTGACTGTTCCTTCCTTCAGTTCCCATCCAGTTCCTGCCACACAGGCTCAATATAGGTTTGATGCTTGAATGACCAAAACAGGGGACTATGTAAATTAAGACCTTGGACTAAACAAACCGAAACTCCCTTTGAGCACTAACTTGTTAGAACTTCTCTCTAGGGCAGAACATAAAACTGCTTAGAACTTGACTCACTTTAGGCTGTGGATGTAGCTCAGTGGTATAAGGCTTGCCTAGCATGTGTAAGGCCCCTTGGTTCAATCCCCATAACTGTAAAAAAGAAAAAACCTGACTCAGTGCATACTAACAACTACTGTAGTTTCTAAACCAGAAAAACAGACAGGCAATCTGACAAAGGGTTTGGAAGTTTATTTTTTTTTTAATTAGCTGGGCATGGCGGGCATACCTGTAATCCTAGTGACTCCAGAAGGTTGAGGGAGGAGGATTACAAGTTTGAGGCCAGCCTCAGAAATTTAGTGAGACCCTCAGTAACTTAGGGAGATCGTGTTTCTAAATAAAATATAAAAAGGGCTGGGAATGTGGCTCAGTAGTTAAGTGCCCCTGGATTCCATCCCCAGTACCAAAAATAAATAAATAAATAAATAAATAAATAAATAGAACTGGGGTTGTGACTCACTGGAAAAATAAAAGTTTTTTTTTATTAGTATGATAAGTTTTCATAAAGCATACAATTAAATTACAATGCAATTATTTGAAATCACATTAAAACAAGAATGTTCTTTCTGTTTTTTTTTTTTTTTTTTTTTTTTAAGGTGGACACAATACCTTTATTTTATTTTTACATGGTGCTGAGGATTAAACCCAGGGCCTCATGCAAGCTAGGCAAGTGCTCTACCACTGAGCCACAACCCCAGCCCAAAACAAGAATGTTCTTAATGGCACTGAGTTGGGCACTTAAAAGTGGTTAAAGAGGTTGAGGGTGTAGCTCAGTGATAGAGCATTTGGTCATCATGTGTGAAGCCATGGATTTGATCCTCTAGCATCTCCAGGAAAAGGAGAGAAAGGGGAAGGGAGGGGAGACAAGAATAGTTATGATGCAAGTTTTAGGCCAGTTGTGGTGAGGAATACCAAGGCAAGACTATCAAGTTCAAAGCCAGCCTCAGCAATGGCGAGACGCTAAGCAACTCAGTGAGACCCTGTCTCTACATAAAATACAAAATAGTGTTGGGGATGCGGCTCAGTGATCAAGTGCCCCTGAGTTCAATCCCTGGTACCACCCCCCAAAATAAAAAAGATGCAAGTTTTATGCTGTGTATATTTCATCACAATTAAAAAAAAAAAAAAAAAAAAAAGAGACCATCCTGAATATGCCTTCATTACTCCTTAGCCCTTCTGTGGAGTGGAATTTTAAATCAACTAAACAAAAACCCTTTTAAATAGGGAAGAATATTAAAACCTTTGATTCTTAGAAAAAAATGGAGGCGAGAGGCTCTTTGATTTAATAAAATGTTCAAATGTAACGATATTTAAAGACCCTAACTTTACCAACATCCCCAAGGTCTGTCACAGAGCCAGTGAACTAGGAAACAAGCAAAAATAGCTACTGACTGACCACAAGAAATGTCAGTTGACTAACTGAAGAACTAACTTTATGAGGTTAAGTGATCCCCATTTTTATAGCTGAGGAAATTAAGGCTCAGGGAGGGTAGCTTGCCTAAATTTATACAGCTGACCAGTTGAAATCCAATATTCAAAACTACTTTTGGGTATGGAAAGAGTTTAAAAAAAAAAAAAAAAAAGGACCCAAAGTTTGTGCTTTTTCCACTACCCCATGCTTATATTCTTCAGATGCTATAATATTTATGATGGCTTTCACATCCGGCTTGGTTCGTTTTTCTGTTCAGTCCTCCCAAAGCAACTCTGACCACTTAATACAAATGGGACTTTATCAGGAGGAAGCCGGAGTGGCTCAAGGAACTGTGGGAACAGGTAACAAACAGCAGCAGACAGGCAGGAACCAGGGCAGCCTGGGACCTTCTTTCTATAACACAGTGGCTCATGTGACACTGCTGCAAACTTGGCAGGCTCTGAGACTCTCCGTTCAGGTTTCAGATTCCCAGGAGAGAGAATCCTGGTTTGCCTGCCCGGATTAGGTGTCTGCAGCCCTGCCAATCAGCTCTGTCCAGAGTCCGCAGGGTCTTGCTCCCCAGATGTGGCCCCCAGGCTCATCCTGTGTGTTGCTTTTTTGGGCGGGGGAGGTTACTGGAGTTGACCCCAAAGGTGCTTTACCACTGCCATACATTCCTAGCCCTTTTTATTCTTTAATTTGAGACAGGGTCTCACTAAGTTGTTTAGGGCCTCACTAAATTGCTAAAACTGGTCTCTTAATTTGCGATTCTCCTGCCTCAGCCTCCCTAGTTGCTGGAATTGCAGGCATGCACCATGTTGCAGGCTGGGTGTTGGCAGGGAAGTACCTCAGGTGCCAGGTAATCCCTCCAGGTGCGTTCTGAGCTGAAATTTTCTGGGGAAGGGAAAAAGGCAACAGAAGTGCCCTGTCACCTGAGAAGAGCTCGTGGAAATGTTCTGACTATAAATTGAGCCTGAGTCCTCGTCTTGTTCCTTTCATGGTGTCATCGTCAGGGCAGCATATCTGCAATTTTGACCTCACTGTATATCTGCATTGTTAGTACTCATTTAACTACACCCACTTCGCTGCTCCAGGACTTATCTGCAAAGGCACACTTGGAGGGCTATTGGGTGAAGGGCTACTCGGGGAAGGGAGAGGGAAGGCATACAATCTAGAAAGCTCAGAGATGCCTGGGAGGCAGACTGTACTCACTCTCCAAGAAGCCCCTGGGGCTCTCTACAAAAAACAAACAAAAAACTGTGTGCCAGGCGTTTGACTAAATGTAACTGTGTTTGGGGGTGCATTACATAGAACCTTGTGTGTGCACAATGAGTCCTAACAAGAAGTAACCAGGGGGGCCTGGACTAAATTCTAAAACCCTTTTAAGAATATTAGAACTATTAGCTCTAACTGGAGTTAAATTATAGGCACAAATCACTATCCAAATTAACAACCAGTATTGGACATCTTTTCAGAGTCGGGAAAGTCTCTGTATGAACCAACAGCAGCAGCTACCTTTGCTGAACACCTTACTGCTATGTATTTAGATCGCATTTCTCTACAATCCTGAGGAAGCTGCTATTATTATAACCATTTATGAAGGAATGATTGAGGCATGGAGGAATTTTGACTTGGCCCAGAACAGAAAGTTGGGAAATCCCAGAAAGAATGGTTGACATCTGAATTCAGGTCTTTAGACCTCAAAACGGGTGATGTATTTTATGAGGACTACCTAAGGGATTCTTCACTTATCTATATTTATACCCTTTATGTTATCAGTCTTTTTTTTTTTTTTAATAAACAAGACAGGGTCCTGCTAAATTGCCCAGGCTGGAGTGAAAATTGTGAACCTCCTTTTTCAGTCTCCCGAGTCACTGGAATTATAGGCGTGTACCACAATGCCTGGCTCATCAGCCATTTTTCCAAGTAAATTATCTAATATTCTCTACCCTTAAACAGTGGACCAGATTTGCCACACCAGTCTAAATATATCTGCAAAGAATGCATCGAGGGGCTGGGATTGTGGCTCAGTGGTAGAGCACTTGCCTAGCATGTGTGAGGCACTGGGTTCGATTCTCAGCATTTCTTACAAATAAATAAAAAATTAAGGTCCATCAACTTAAAAAAAAAAAAAAAATGCATCTGATTAATTTCCCGGCCCAGGAAAGTAGGGTCATCCTTTTCTTGGGCTCTAATTGCAAGAACAGCTGAGCTGGAGCAGATCTCGGTGATCCTTTGTTGCCAAGTCCCAGATTATACTGTAGACAAGAGGAGTCTTCTAGGACTACATTAAAGTGAGTGTAGTTAGGGTGAGGACTCGGGACTGTGGAACTAGAAGGAATGTTATGCTAAACCTCAGGATTGAAATGTAAAACCAGGGTTTGGGTTCCTGCCTGTTAGATGTCAATCAAAACTTAGTTCAGCCTGAGTGCCCATACACAACTCCTGGGTGTTCCTCTATGGATTATGATTGTCTAACCTCTCCATCACCTCTCGAGTGGGAGATGAGTGGAAGTGGCATGAAAGTAGATAAAATCTGTGGACAGAAAAACCACCCTCTTCATGGCCCTGATCTAGGTTTTTCAAACTCAGTTAAATTCCTTGATGGGTTGTTAAATCAATTTTCTTGGTCAAGACCAACACCTGTTTTTGTTTGTTTGGAGCTGGGGACTGAGCCCAAAACCTCGCGAATGCTAAAAATGTACTCTACCACCTAGACCCTACTTTTCAAAAATTTTAAACTTTATTATTATTTTATGTTACTGGGGATTGAACCCACTCTGCCACATCTACAATCCTTTTTATTTTTTTATGTTGAGACAGGGTCTTGCTAAATTGCAACCTGGGCAATTTAGCAAGACCAACTTGCAATCCTTCTACCTGAACTTCCCAACACTTTTTTTTTTTTTTTTTTTTTGTATTAAGGATTGAACCCAAGGGCGCTTTGCTACTGATCTACATCTCCAGTCATTTTTATGTTTTTATTTCTTATTTATTTTTGGTACTGGGAATTGAACCCAGGGATACCTAACCACTGAGCCACATCCTCAGCCCTTTTTATATTTTATTTTGAGACAGGGTCTCACTCAGTTGCTTAGGGCTTCACTAAGTTGCTGAGGTTGGCTTTGAACTTGAAATCCTCCTGCCTCAGCCTCCTGAGCTGATAGGATTACAGACATGTGTCACCATACTCTGCTTTCCCAATTGTTTTTTGAAAATGAAATAGAATAAAATTAGTCTGTTTGACTTTCTTGTTTAGAAATTTCAGACTATAACTGGACATGGTAGCATATGCCTGTAATCTCAGAGACTCAGAAGGCTAGGGTAGGAGGATCACAAGTTTCAGGCCCCCCTTGGCAACTTCATGAGACTCTGCCACAAAATAAAAATTTTAAAAAAGGACTGGGGATGTAACTCAGTGGTTGAGCACTTGGGTTCAATCCCTAGTATTGAAAAAAAAAAAAAAAAAAAAAAAAAAAAAAAAAAAAAAAACTGCCAAGAAAAAGATCTAGAGAGTTGATTTTGTAAATATTTCTAAATTTTTGGTATTGAAAAGTATAGCTGGGCACAGTTGCACACACCTGTAATCCCAGAGGCTCAGGAGTCTGAGGCAAGAGGATAAGAAGTTCAAAGTCAGCCTCAGCAAAAGTGAGGTGCTAAGCAACTCAGTGAGACCCTGTCTCTAAACAAAATACAAAACAGGGTTGGTTGGGGATGTGGCTCAGTGGTTGGGTGCCCCTGAGTTTAATGCCCGGTACAAAAAAAAAAAAAAAAAAAGCATAAAATGGAATTGAACACTGAGGGAAAAAAAAATACTGTTCATGCACATTTCAATTTTTATTTTTATTTTTTGATACTGTGTATTGAACCCAGGGGGAAATTTACCACTGAAAAACATCCCCAGGCCTTTTTTTTTTTTTTTTTCCCTGTAGTGCTGGGCTTGAACCCAGAGCCTTGTGCTTGCAAGGCAAGCACTCTAGCAACTGAGCTATCTCTCTAGTTCCACAAGCCCCTTTTTAAAAAAAAATTTTTTTTAGTTGTAGATGACACAATACCTTTATTTTATTTTTATTTTCATGTGGTGCTGAGGATCGAACCCAGTGCCTCACATGTGCTAGGCAAGCACTCTACCACTGAGCTATAACCCCAGCCCCCAAATTGTGTTCTTAATATTAAAATAATGATTACAAACAACAGCAAAAGACTGGGCATTTTGGCACAAACCTGTAATCCCAGCCAGTCAGGAGGCTGAGGCTGGAGAATTGCAAATTAGAGGCCAGTCTCTGCAACTTAACAAGACCCTGTCTCAAAATAAAAAATAAAAAGGCCTGATGGCTCACTCCTGTAATCCGAGTGACTCCAGCACCTGAGGCAGAAGGATCACAAGTTCAAAGTCAGCCTTATCAGTTTAGCAAGACCCTAAGCAATTTAGCGAGACCCTGTCTCAAAAAATAAAAAGGGCTGGGGATGTGGTTCAGTAGCTAACCCCAGGGTTCAATCCCCAGCATGCACCCCCAAAAAAAAATCATTAAAAAAAAAGCAACAGATTAAAAAAATCTTCAAATTAACCAATAACATCAGTTAAAGCAAGATACAGTTTTCTCA
This sequence comes from Sciurus carolinensis, assembly GCF_902686445.1. Classification (NCBI taxonomy): domain Eukaryota; kingdom Metazoa; phylum Chordata; class Mammalia; order Rodentia; family Sciuridae; genus Sciurus; species Sciurus carolinensis. The sequence continues at coordinate 22,082,596 of NC_062225.1, forward strand.
TCTCCCAATGTATTTTAAATACTCAGTTTTGCCAAGGATGTAAGACTATAAAAGGCATCACATGCAGCTGGTGGGAGTATAATTAGATAAACCAGAGAAAAAATTGGCAATACACACTCAGAAGCCTTGCAAATCATGCATCCTTTGACTCGATAATTCCTCTTCAAATAATTTATCTCAAGGAAACAATCGTGGGTGTGGTTCAAGGTTGTCTACAATAGTAAGAACTTGGAAAAAATTCTGGCTGTGCAACAAAGATTGTTATGATCCCTGTTGTGTAAAAGGTAGAATGCATGAATGACTAAGTTTGCTGGCAGAGCCCACCCTCGGACTTGAGTTTGAGCCATTTGGGGACCTGGAAACCTGGTACTTGCTCCCAGAGTTTATACTCTTGATCTGACAGGGGAGAGCAGGAGGAGGAAGTTTGGGGAAATCAGGCCTGCGGGCAGGAGATGCTGACAAGGGACTATTGAACCTCAGTGGAGAAAAAGGACTGAGGTAGAAACAGGAGCTGTTTTCATAAGAGACATAGTGAGGCTCTAAATCTGGGGCTTGAGATTAACACAAATGATAACAAAAGAGCTGCTAAAAGGTGCCCTGGGAAAAGCACAGTAGAGAAGACATGTGAGGGGCCTTTGCAGGTTTAGTTAGGGTGGTCAGGGAAGGCCCCTCCGAGTTAAGTGGAGATGTGTCAGAGAGCAGACAGAAAGGCCAGAACTCCCAAGGAAATCTAAGTCAAGAGACTAACAAGTGCAAAGACCCTGAGGCAGCAATATACTTGCTGTGTTTGAGGAACAGCAAGGAAGTCAGTGAGGCTGGAGTGCAGTCAACAAAGGGGAGGAGACAAAATCAGTGAAGTAGCAAGGTCAGGCCCTGTAGCAGAACACTGTGGCCATCTACGGACTTGGCTTTTTCTTTGAGTAAGAAGGAGAGCTGTGGGAGAATTTTGAGAAGGGACACAGTGTGACTTATGCTTTAAGAGGAACGCTCTGGCCAGGCTCCATGGCAAACGCCTGTAATCCCAGCAGCTCTGGAGGCTGAGATAGGAGGATCTGAGTTCAAAGACAGTCTCAACAATTTAGTGAGGCCCTAAGCAACTGAGTGAGTCTCTGTCTCTAAATAAAATACAAAAAAGGGCTGGGGATGTGGTTCAGTGGTAAAGCGCCCCTGGATTTAATCCCTGGTACCAAAAGCAAAGCAAAGCAAAACAAAACAAAACAAAAACACTCTGGAGAAACAGACTTGAGGGATAGGTGTAGGGACTGAAGATAGAGATTCGACATCAGTAAGGAGGCTACTGCAGTAAGCAGGCAGAGTCTTGGGTCAGGATGATCACTAGAGAGAGAAAGTAAGGAGAACTGGCCAATGTGAATGTTTTGAAGGTAGACTGGCAAGATTTGCCAACCTATGGGTGAGGGGTGTGTGTGTGTGTTTGTGTGTGTGTGTATGTGTGTGTGTATGTGAGTGAGAGAGGGAAACTGAGGCTAACTTTATCCCACATGAACACGAATTTCTGTAGATTTTCTCTACCACTGAACTATACCCCAGCCCAAAAAGTTTTAATAAGGGAAAGAATGCATATTTTAAACCAAAAAATTTTCCTCCCTCACCCTTAAGTATGAAATGAAAGATAATACCATCAGACTTGATTTTAATGATCACTTCTCCATTTGTCAAATTACTGCCTTCCTCGACAGCTAGCATAAATGCCACCTTCTCTCTGGAACCCCTTCTTCCCCAGCCACCTGTGAGAGCTCACTTTTCTCGGCCTCCGGCGTTTGTAGGCAGAGCCTGATTTTCAGTTGGAGAAGTTCTTTCCTGTAAACCCACTCGGGACCTCAGAGGTTGTATTTGTCAGAGGTCCACAGTCCAGCTGGGTCAAGTAGTGGACAGAGGACTCTAGAATGTCAAGCCAGAGGGACTCAGAGGCAAACCAAAGGCTGTCCCGGATCTGGGACAGGCCATGGCCTCCCTGGAGGCACTAGCTCCTGGATCATCCGCCCTGAATCCTTGGCTCTTGGGAGACAGGAAGGGAGCTATTTGTGTACAACTCAGGCCCTGGAAGGTGTCCCAAGCTCTTGGCACTAGGTGCCCCATTTGGAGGCCTAATAAAAAGCTATGAAGAGTGCTGGGGAGTCTCTTCTTATACTTCTCTACCAACACTATTTAGCATCCTGAGTTTGGGGGTTTTATATTGTCATTAAACATCCTTCAGAAATGTGTGCGTGTATTTTTTTTCATATGTATGGTAATATGGATTGAATCCAGAGGCACTTTACCACTAGGACACATTTCCCAATCCTTCTTATTTTTATTTTGAGATAGGGCCTTGCTAAATTGCTGAAGCTGGCTTGGAACTGGAGATCCTCTTGCCTCAGCCTCCCAAATTGCTGGGATTACAGGCATGCATCACTGTACCTAGCTTTTACTACTTATTAGGGGGCAGGAAGGATAGTAGAGTGAAAAACAGACATTATTACCTCATGCACATATATGACTGCATGACAGATAGGATCCTGCAATATGCACAATGAGAAAAATGAGAAATTATATCCATTTATGTATGATTTATCAAAATGTATAAATGCAGTCTACTGTCACGTATACCTAATTAGAACAAATTTTAAAAATAAAAAAAAAACACACCTGGTAATTGATTTAAAAGGAATAATTAAAAATTGACCTCCAAATTTTGAGTTAGCAACCAAGAAAAAGAATCCTTACATTTTCTACACTTTTCCCAACTTTTTTTTTTTTTTTTTTTACTTCTGTTTGGAAATAATTCTTCCCACATCTGGGCAATATTTTTCTTCATCTTTACTATTATTATTTATATCTGTGAATAGCTTTAGAGTTCGCAAAGCACTTTCTCATAAATATTGTCACACCTAGTCAACATAAGCACACCATGAACTAAGTTATTATTCCCGTATTACATTTGAGGAAACTGAGGCTTAGAAAAGCAAAGTGACATATGCAAGGTAACACAACTATTTAGTGTCACAGTCATATGTGGGCTCAGGTCTTGGGATTCCCCAAACCAAATCCTCTCCCATATGCAAAGTGCTATACTAGGGGCAGTTCAGGATAGGTGGATGGCAGCAGGACAGACACAGGAGTCAATGACATTGGTGAGCTATAGATAAAGTGCTAAGGACAGTGGCTTTGCAAGGACAGAGCAGTTTTCCTACCAGAGAACATGTGGGAGGTTTTGGGGAGACCCAGGCAAGTCAAGATCTCAAGGAGGAGCAGGGTCTGGATGTTCAGAGTAAGAAGGGTCTGAGCAGGTGGGGTGGTGTACACCTGTAAACCCAGTGGCTTGGGAGGCTGAGGCAGGAGGATTGTGAGTTCAAAGCCAGCCTCAGCAATTTAGTGGGGCCCTAAGCAACTCAGCAAGACCCCGGTCTCAAAATAAAATATAAAAAAGGGCTGGGGATGTGACTCAGTGGTAAAATGCTTGACTCACATGCATGAAGCTCTGGGTTCTATGCCCAGTATCACAAAAACAAACAACAATACAAAACAGAATAAGAAGGGCTTTCCAGAGGTTCAGCGATTGGGAAGGTGAAGTGTGGCTGACTGGGGAAAGGGTCGCACAGGGAGCAAGATGGGGCATGACCAGGGAGGAATGGAACTGTAATTACATCCTTAGCTACAGCCAACTGAGCCTTGGAGGTCATCTGGTAAGGAAACTAGAGATGTGGGGCAATTTGCTGACAGTGGTTTCAGGCAAGGAAAGGGCAGGGTCCAGATTCTAACCTTGGCCTCCCATCACTCAGGCCACTGCTTCTTTCATGCAGTAAGTCTTTTAGATCTCTTGAAATGAAAGAGCCATTTCCTAGGAACAGGATATGCTACACAGTCCTGCATCAAGCACCAGGGGCAGGATGAGGGATCGATAATGAGATCTTGGGTGGGGGCAGTCAGGAAGCTACTGCAGTGGCCTGGCAAGGTGACAAATGAGGCCCAAAGAAGGTGGAGTCAGAGGAATAAGGAAGAGGGACTGGAACGACAGATATGACAAAGGTCAGAAAGGTCACACTGTTGGCACCCAGCAAGTTGATCAGATACAGAACCTGCTGGAAGGGACTAGAGATGAGTGCCACCCCTTAGAGCAAGTAGCTGCAGTGGTGTGAGGACTGCAGAAGGGAGCGGATAAGAAGCTGGTGGGGAGCCAGAGGGAGCAGGTAGCCTTCCAAGAAGTTCTGCAGCATTGCAGGGCAGTCTGTACCGTTCATGCTACTGTTTGTGAATATAAATACAGAGCTATAATGTTTCCAGAAAAATACATAAGAAAGTGGCATCAGTTATGGCCTTGAGGGAGGAAAGTGAGTGGTTAGCAGACAGGGTTCTGCTGCCTGAGTAAGGGTTCTGCTAGGGTAAGAGAGGGTGAAGCAGGGAATGGGGGTTGAACCTGGGGGTGCTCTACCACTGAGCTACATCCCCAGCCCTTCTTTTTTTTTTTTTTTTGGTGGGGGGGGGCAGGGCCTCAGTAGCCACTTGTGATGCTCCTGCCTCATCCTCCCAGTGTCTAGGATTATGAGTGCGCCACCTCCTCTGGTTTGTCCCTTTTTTATTACACCTTTGGATTATGAGCAGTGGGCATTTAATAACAAAATAATGAGAAAAAGTTGTCCAAGTTATATAGAAAATGGAAGGAAAGAAAGAGGACAATAACACTGGGCGGTACCAGGTTCTTTTTTCGATCGTCTGGGGAGACCGGGCACCTCTGGAAAATGAAATTGAAAATGCGAGGGGGAGGGGTTAAGCGAATAGAGGCCGGGCAGGAGAGCAGCAGGGAGCACAGGGGCCCAAAGCAGGTTAGTGTTGCCGGGGAGAAGGATTTCTTCATGTCAGGGTGCAAATGGCGAGGAGGAGGCCAGGGAGATGCAGAGCCACTGCTGGTGGGCGCCATCTCGGAAAGGCGGCAGCGACACAAAGTCACTTCCACTTAGGCGGGCGGGCAGGACGCTCGCGGGGCCGGAGAGTTCCTTCTCAGACCCAACCGGGGAGAAACGGCAATTGTTCCCGCCGTGGGTGGTGTGCATTCATCGCAGCGCAGTTTCTGGTGCCAAAGCACAGGAAACAAAGGAATTATTAAATGCACCGAGGTGCCTTCGCGCGCTGGAGTCATGTTAGAAGAGCGATCAAACTGGGATCGGGGGGTTTCCACGATGTACTAGAGAAGCAAGATAGGGACTCGCCTACTTGATGGTGCTGTTTTGGAAAACAAAAGCAAACGCTGGGTGCGGGTGCGGGTGGTTGTACGTGGGTACGGGAGGAATTACGGGAGTATATTCTGCTAGTTCAAATCGGGATGGTGGAAGGTGAGGTAGAGGAAGGGGAAGGGGAAGGGGAAGGGGAAGGAATCCTCACTACCCATAATGTAAAAGGCGCAAATGCAACCCCGGGCCCCAGGCTCCCCGACACGGCGGCGGGAAAGGGGCACCAGGCCTCCCGAAAGTCCTTCCCGCACCTCGTCACCGCGGGTGACCCGCGGGCGTGGGGCGGCAGCACCCGCAGAGCCATGCAGAGAAGGGCATCTTTGAGCCCTTTGTTAGGTGAAGATGGTGAGGGAGGGGACGCGCGGCGCGGGCGCAGGGGCCGGTGGGCGTGCGCGCGCCGCCCGGGACAAAGACGCCTGCGCGGCGGGAGCGCGGGGCGGCGCGCGCGCCCTGGGGCCTGTCCCATCGCTCCCTACCGCCCGCGCGCCCGCGCGGCCGCCCACTCCCCTCTCCTCCAGGCAGCCATTTGCTTCCCGGTCTGGTTTTTCTTTTTTTCTTTACCCCTCCCCACCGCCCCCGGTAACTTCTGATCTAGTTTCTGGCTCTAAGAATTTGCCTATTCTAGATTTTTTTGTGTGTAAGTGGGATCATGCAATATTTGTCCTTTTGTGTCAGGCTTGTTTTGCTTAGTTTAGTGTTTTCAAGGGTTTCATCCATGTTGCAGCATATAGGAGAATTTTATTCCTTTTTAAATATTTTTATTCTGGTGAAATGTACATAATAAAATTTGCCATTTTAAACCCCATTTTCTGACATCCCCCGCTTTTGCAGTGGGATGGAACCCAGGACTTTGAGCAGGCTAGATAAGAGCTCTGCCACTCAGCTACACGCCAAGCCCTCCTGGGGTGACTTCTGTTCATGTGAAAACAGACAAAAAGCAACTGGAGGTTTCAGTTTAACATCAGATTTAAAAGGAACCAATAATAGGATACAATTGAGGGAGAGGGATAGGGTTGTAGCGCAATGGTAGAGCACTTGCCTAGCATGTGTGGGGCCCTGGGTTTGATTCTCAGCACTACGTATAAATAAGTGAATAAAATAAAGGACTATCAACATTAAAAAATATATTTAAAAAAATTGAGGGAGAGAAGATTCATGTCACCTACAAAGATATCTTCACCCAAGTGAAGGATGGTAGAGTAGTAAAGTGGTTAGAACTGTGCTGTTAGAAATATGTGAATCATATTTAAATTTTCTGGTAGCAACATTCAAAAAATAAAATGAGACAATAAAACATTTTACTGAATTTATGTATCAAAAATATTGAGAGCTGGGAATGGTGGCCTACACCTGTAATCCTAGCCACTTAGGAGGCTGAGGCAGGAGGAGAACAGATTCAAGGCCTATCTGAGCAATTTAACACAACTCTATCAAAAGTAAAATAAGCCTGGCACTGTGGCATTAATCGGTAATCCCAGTTATTCGGGAGGCTGAGGCAGATGCCTAAGCAATTTGGTGAGACCCTGTCTCAAAATAAAAAATAAAAGGGCTGGGGATGTTACTCAGTGGTTAAGCACCCTTGCATTCAATCCCCCTGGTACAAAAAAATAAAAATAAAACAGGCTGGGGATGTAGCTCAGAGGTAGAGTGCCCTAAATTCAATCCCCAATATCACCCCCCATTATCACTTCAGCATGTCATTAATTTAAAAATTAATAATGAGAATACAATCCCAGCTACTCAGGAGACTGAGGCTGGAGAATAGTTTTGAGTCTAGTCTGGGCAACATAGCAAGACCCCTATCTCAAAAATAAATAAGTAAAACAATACAAAGATTATTAATGAGATAACTCACCTTTTTTTTTTTTTTTTTTTTTAAATACTTGTTTTCTGAAATCAGACTGGCCACATTTCAAGTTCTCAATGACCACTAGTGGCTACTGTATTGGACAGTGCAGGGTTGAAACATAGTACATGGAAGCTGGACAGGTCTGGATTCTACATCCACATTCCAGCCCTTACTAGGCTGTGTGGATAAACTATTTCTCCTTTTTCTGTTTTTTGATCTATAAAATGGAACTCATAACAATACCCACTTTATGGGGTAATTCTGACAATTCATGGCACATGAAGCACCTAGTATATGCTCAGTAAATGTTCACATTATTAGCAGTAAATTAGGTGATTATTAAATTGAATTAATGAGATTTTGGTATTACTGTTAGGGTGACCTCATTCATTCCCTTCAGATGATGTGGCTTGGAGACATTCCAGATAGACAGACAATGAACAAACCAGGAAAACACATTTCCAACATGTATGACTCACAAAATGGTGTTATTTTTGGTAGGTAAGAAGTGTTTGCAAATAAAATAAGAAAATAAATATGAATGAGAAGTTCAACAGAAGAAACAAACATCTGAAGTAATTTTTAAAAGGAAGACCTGTCAGGCACAGTGCATACTCCTGCAATCCCAGCAACTCAGGAAGCTGAGGCAAATTTGGGGCCAGCCTCAGCAATTTAGCAAGACCCTTGTCAAAAAAAAAAAAAAAAAAAAAAATGTCATTAGCAAGACCCTTTTAGAGTTCAGAGTTCTTAGGAATCAGGTATAAAAATAAACATAAGATACCATTGCTGGAACTGGGGTTGTGGCTCAGTGGTAGAGCGCTTGCCTAGCACATGTGAGGCATTGGGTTTGATCCTTAGCACCACATAAAAATAAATACACAAAAAAAGGTGTCCATCTATAACAAAAAAAAAAAAAAAAAAAAAAAAATCACTCAAAAAATGTTTAAACTCTGAGACAGGTGATTAAAAAAAAAGATACCATGGCTGAGTAATGAATCGGCAACACCCAGGGTTTGGTGGCACCTAATATTGAAGAAGGAGATAAGCTCTCTTCCCAGATCAAAATTTCCTGAGGTTTTGATTGTTAGATCTGATCTCTGTAAGCAAAGAAGCAAATGAAGGAAATCAAGAGGAGAGGCATCTCAATAGTAACACAGGTTTATTCAGGACACACCTGCAGAAGTATGCCCAGTGGAGACAGACCCCGTCTTCCTCTTACAGCCTGGGGTAGACGTAGGGGAAGGAGGGAGGGAGGAATTAGGCTGATGCTAGGGTTGTCAGGAGGGGTCCCTGTGGGGTCATCTTCATAAGGAACTGATGTTTTCAGGATTTCAATCTCAGATAACAATTTCCTTTCTTATCATGATGGAGTTGTGGGGGTTTCTCTGTATGATGATAGAGTATTTTCTGAGGGTTAGGTCAGGCTGAGTCAGAGAGACCTTGAGGTGACACTTGTTCTAAGATGGAGGATATGTTTCAAAATGGCATTGCCCATGTCAAGTTCTACCTAACAACTACAGATTGTCAGGATAAATGAACTGTGTTCTTATTTCAAGGAGGAACTAACCAGCCTCCCCCTGTGTCAGGGATCCAACCTAGGACCTCAAGCATGCTGGGAAAGTGCTCTACCACTGAGTTTCATCCCTGGTCCTTTTTATTTTTTATTTTGAGGGAGGGTCTTGCTAAGTTGCTTAGGGCCTCACTAAGTTGCTGAAGCTGGTGTCAAGCTTGGGATCCTCCTGCCTCAGCCTCCTGAGCAGCTGAGGTTTCAATGCCATCATGCCCAGCTCTCCACAGCCTTTTCTATCCATCTTTTCCCTCTTCCAAATGAAACTGAACGACCAGCAGGCCCCTTCAGCAAGTTTGATTTTTTCACTGTCACATGTACTGTGACTTCACATTTGCTTTGCTAATAGTCCCTTACCACAGGTGTTGACATTTCACATGGCTTGAAATAGCCCCCAACATTGTACCAAATTTGGACAGGGTTGACATTCGTACCTAAACCACAACAGTCCCAGAATATTCTTAGACTTTTGGCTAACACTTTAGGGAATGTTTTATCTGCCAGCAGGGTCAGCTACATAATATTCAGTCCTTTTTTTTTTTTTTTTTTTTCCGGTGCTGGGGATTTGAACCCAGGGCCTTGTGCTTGTGAGGCAAGCACTCTACCAACTGAGCTATATACCCAGCCCCCAGTCTCTCTCTCTCTCTTTTTTTTTTAATAAAAGGAGGAAAAAATCTTTATCCTTTGTCCTGCAGTCTCCATCTACCTGTCATGATGATTTTTATTTGCTACTTATTGCTGTGCTTCCGTGGACATGGGACTATTCCAGGAAGTAGATGCAGATCCTCACAAATGTCTGAAGGCAACCTGCATTTCCCAGTCTGGGAAAACTTGATCCAGTGTGGTGGAAGGGACAAACTCTGCCTCATCTAAGTCCTTAGTGGTCTTTTCTCTGTATTCTGCTCTATAGTAGTGCTTTGAGGTCAAAGAGGCATCATTGTCCAGCCATCTCAAGGGAAGGGAGGGTCACAGGGGAACAGGAAGCAGAGAAAAGAGCACATTGGCAAGGAATTCAAACTACTATCCCTGTACATACAGCAGCGTCTGAGAGCTGGGTTAGTGAGTGAGAGCCCAGAGAGCTGATCTGCTCCCTGTGTTGCCAACTTAGGTCTTGAGCCAAGCAAGGCTGAGGACCAAAGTTCTAAGGTGAGCTGACACCATGGGGATGTCCATGTGGGTGGCCAGCCAGTCTGGTGACCCCATTCTGTCTCCCTGCACAAACTTCTAGAACATTCCCAGACTGCTCAGGGGCCCAAATGAGAAAGAGGATGTGGTTAATTAGGAGTGGGATTAGACCCTCTTTCACCACTTCTATTCAACATCATCCTTGAAATACTAGCCAGAGCAATTAGACAGACTAAAGCAATTAAAGAGATACAAATAGGAAAAGAGGAACTCAAGCATCACTATTTGCTGATGACATGATTCTCTATTTAGAGGACCCAAAAAACTCCACCAGAAAACTTCTAGACCTCATTAATGAATTCAGCAAAATGGCAGGATATAAAATCAACATGCATAAATCTAAAGCATTTTTATACACAAGCGATGAAACATCTGAAAGGGAAATGAGGAAAACAGCTCCATTCACAGTAGCCAAAACAAACAAACAAACAAACAAACAAAAAAACAACTTGGGAATCAATCTAACCAAAGAGGTGAAAGAACTCTACAAGGAGTGGGATTAGAGGTGGGGTCTCACCCTATGCCCGCTCCTCCTTTCAAATCCTGTTTTCTTGCTTCAGAAAATGCCTCTCTTCTGGAGTTGGGGAACCCCACTCCTTTCAGTTATCCAAAGACTGCTCACGCCTTCCTGCTCCTTGTAAGGCCAGGTTCCCCACCCCTAGAAATCTAGCATGAAAAGAAACCAACACAGGCCCCTCACCTTAGCCAAACAAAGGATAAGAAACGGTTCTCGCTGACTCGGCAGGCAGGGCCCAGCACCCAAACCCCAACAGGAGAGGTCCCCGCTGTGTGGAGTCACCGTGTGCTCCTCTGGACCACGTACCTGTGATCACTTGAGCTTTATAAAAAGATGGAGAAAGCTGAGGGCTGCTCATTTGTCAACATTGCCCTCTTCGTTTTACATTATCATCCACTTTTTCGGAAAGTGCCCATTTCCGTTTGTTTGTTTGTTTGTTTGTTTTGGCACGGGGATTGAACTCAGGGCACTTGACTGCTGAGTCACATCCCCAGCCCTACTTTTTGTATTTTATTTAGAGATAGGGTTGCCCTGAGTTGCCTAACTTGCTGAGGCTGGCTTTGAACTTGTGATCCTCCTGCCTCAACCTCCCGAGCCACTAGGATTACAGGTGTGCACCACTGAGCCCGGCTCCCTTTTTTTTCTTTCTTTTTTTTTTTAATTTTTTTTTTTTTTTTTTAGATGTCAATAGACCTTTATTTTATTCATTTATTTCTATGTGGTGCTGAGGATGGAACCCAGTGCCTCACATGTACTAGGCAAGCGCTCTGCCACTGAGCCACACCCCAGCCCTCGCTGTTCTTTTTGATTCTATTCTCTGCGGATCCTTCATTCCTTCTTCCCTCAGTCAGCAGATCTCCCTCGAGGACCTGCCCGTTGTGCAGGAGGCACAGTGATGGATGCAGGGGACCCCCAGGTGAGACCCCAGATCTCTGTCTTCAAGGTTGTCGCTCACAAAGGATCCTCCTTCTCCACAGCTGGTCCTTCAGCTCTGGCGCTGTCCCTTCTTCCTCTCAGCTCCCGAGGATAACTCAGATGGTTCCCTCCCCTCCTTCCGCAAGTCCGCACCTCAGAACTCCAGGACCATCACAGAGCAGATGTCCCTTAAATCCTACTCTGACCTAAGACTCTCCCATTCTCTGGAACTGATTTTCCTACAGCTGACAAGTTATCCCCTTCTGTACGTCATGTTAGTATGTCGACTAATAATGACCATGAAGGAATTGCTCACCTTCCCAGTATCCTCACACCCTGCTGCCTGGCTGCCCTCCTGACCACCTTATCTCCTGACTTCAATGTCTATGTCAGGAAAACATTCTTTCCCAGGTATCTAAAATAAAGGTTTGGTTTATTTGGCCTCTTGTTCATGCCCTCGTTCACATTCAATCAGTGTTCACCGTCCATAGATTCTACTGTGTCCCACAGATTCGTTTTCACTCATTTCCATTTCCACCGTCATTGGCTGAGTCTGTGCCATGCTTCTAACTTTTCCTCTTATGTCTGTAGGTATGTATGTGCACTGGGGGTTGAACTCAGGGGTGCTCTACCACCTCTCTCAGTTGCTGAGGCTGGCCTCAAACTTGTGATCCTCCTGCCTTAGCCTCCTGAGTCATTGGGATTGCAGGCATGCACCAGGATGCCTGTCCTTTTCTCTTTTAAATGTTGAGCTTGCAGCATGCCCTTTTCTTGCCTGAAAAGTCTTCATGGATTCATTACTGTCACTGGGACAAAATGCAGAATCCCAAACTTGACCTCCAAGGCCTCATCGAAACAGCCCTATCTGTCCCCTCGGGTCCTTTTTGTCTTAAACACAGAGCCTGCGCTTCAACCACACCACACCACTGTTTTCTGTTTGTTGTTGGCTCTGCCAATGTGCTTCCCTAACCGCCACATCTCCTGGTCCAGATCTTTCCTATGCCATGAAGCTTTTCTTTTCTCCCAAATAGTTGGACTTTTTTATTCTTTAGAGAACCACAGCCTGTGAGATTACCTCTCTGAGACCCATATGTCTTGTTCTTTCTGTCCCCTCTTGCCCCTAGGGAATTGTAAACTTGGGGAAGGAGACTTTATTTCTTCTGGATGCAGCTCCCAAAACCTAGCACAGAGCAACAAAATGAAGCGGAAGGAGCAAGAACTTTAGCACAAGAGACCCTGGTTATTGTCTGTTAACCTTGAGTCACATCCCTCAAACTTTCTGTCTGTTTCCTCCTCTGGTGTTTCCTACCTTGAGTGATCTGTCACTCAAGTGTCTGTCCAGATAGGTGATATATGTTAAAGTTCACACCCCACATTGCTTTATTTATTTTTTTTAGATGTTGACAGACAGACCAGTCGAACCCAGTGCCTCACACCTGCTAGGCAAGCGCTCTGTCACTGAGCCCCACCCCCAGCCCCACCCCCACAGGTATCCTTTTAACAGTCAGAGGGAGCTTTGACACACATGGCAGAGGAAGCAGTATTGTGGCCATGGAGACGAGTGTTGCAGTTCCAAGTCAAGTATTGCATGTCAGCAGCCACCAGAAACTACTAGAGAAAACAAATGAATTCTTTCCTGCAGTTCTGGATAGAGCATGCCTGACTGACACAGCCCTGCACAGCCCTGCCCACAGCTTGTTTACAGCCTAGTGACAATTATTTCAGACTTCAGACTTTTGGCCTCTAGAACTGTGAAAAAAATTTTTATTTATTTACTTATTTTACACTGGGGATTGAATCCAGGGGTGCATAACCACTGAGCTACATCCCAAGTCCTTTTTGTTTTTTATTTTGAGACAGGGTCTCACTAAGTTTGCTTAGGGCCTCACTAAGTTGCTGAGACTGGCCTCAAACTTGCAATCCTCCTGCCTCAGTCTCCTGAGTAGCTGGAATTACAGGTGTACAACACTGGGCCCAGATTATTTTATTTTATTTTTTGAACTATGTAAGTGAAACACCTATTTAGAGAAGTCAATATATATAAACACTTTAAAGGCAAAATTAAACAAAATCCTTGTATTTTTTAAACATTCATTTCTGGAGGGCAATCTCTGTCCCCCTTTCTAATGTCGTCCAGGGCAGTGGGCTGCCCTGATTCCCTGGTGGCTCTCAGGACAGCTTCAGCACATGGACTCCCTATGTCCTGCCAACAAGCAGCTAAGCCAAGAACTCCTTCTTTCCTTACCCCTGACTTAGAAAATGAACCAGTAGGCAAATCCCTGTGTCAGCTTTCTGAAGGCAGTTGTTATCCAATCCTCTTCTGCCCTTTGCTCTCCTTTTCTTCCATTTTCCAGAAAAACCTGGAAAGCTCTGCAGCCACAAAGTGCTGTAGAGCTCTGCTTTGTTTCCCTTCTTCCCTTTGGTCTGTGTCATCCTCTCAGCCAGGACTGCAGTCAGACTTCCTGCCAGCTCACCTGCTGGGCTCATCTGTCTTAAACAAACAACAAATAAACAAAAAAAACCCTGATATTTTCATAGAACCAAAAAACCTCAAATTACATGTAATTTTGTCCAACTTCCCACCCAAAGCAAAATGTCCCAGCTGTAAAATTTAGCAGAATAAATCTATTTGGTTTCACTTTGTCAGTTCAATTACATCGGAGTGACAGTTCTCATAAAATATCTGTTCTTGTGAGGAATCCCATGGGGCAGGTCTATTTGAGTGCGGTGTAGAGCCAGCACTGAGCCCCAGTAAATTTCCATTCAGTAACTCAGTGACTGTTAATCAACACTGAATTTGTATCCGTTGCTGTGAGGCCCCCGGCCGGGGACAGCAACAAACACGAGACCCAGCTCCTGCCCGCCAAACTCGTAGCAATCGTTAGGATACCTTTAACTCATCATTGTGTCTGACTTGTTTTGTTTTAAACCCGTTTGCAAGGTATCAATGATATTACTGAGTTGCAGGCATTTTCATGATTATCTACGTCAGAAATATGATTTATGGGCATGACTTTCTACCCCCTGCCTTTTTTGAGGTTTGGGGGGAAATAGATGTTATACTGCAGAGATCATAGCTGAAGTGGAAACTCTAGGTAATCCACGTAAGACTCGCTATACTTTCAGGGTGTTGATTTAGCTATAAGAGTGACATAGCTTTCTTTGATTAGCTAGAATTCCTTGGCTAATGTGCAGGAAATTTGAGATGTCTGCCAAGTGTGTTCAGTGAAGGGTTTTGCTCAAATCAAATGTGAGTCTAAGAGCAAGTCATTCTCCCAGATGCTGAGTGTGGCAGGGATTCGGGTGTCTAGAACCACACCATATATCTCCCCAGAGGATGCTGGGCCCGAACACTCCTTCCCTTGAGTGCTGTTAAACTTGCAGGGACGCCAAACCGAAGGCCTACAGAGGCAGCACGCTCACTCCCTATGACACAAGTACAGTGTCACCAGGAGTGATACCTCAAGATTCACTCCTCCCTGCTTAGTCTCAAAGGAAAACCCTCATCAGGCAGAGGATGATGAACACCACAGACTGTAGGCAGCAGCAAGAAGCTACCACACAGTGGTGGCTCCACACGTCCACACAAAACATGCCGGCAGGAAGAAGGAGCAAACATGTTACTTAGGCTTCCTGTCAGGACATCCTGGCTTGAGACACAGGGCTGGCACCGCAAAATAGAAGATAACAGACAGATGGGAAACTGCCAGATCGTGTCCTTGAGAAGCTCAGAGATCTCAGTCTGCAAAGCACAGTTCAAAAGCAGGTATGAAAATCACCTGTTCCAAGAAATGACAAGTAGTTTTTCTTCCACGTGAAGAGGAACCTAGGAACATAGGGGCCTGAACTGGCTCAAAGCATCTATCCTTGGGCTGGGCTTGTGGCTCAGTGGTAGAGCGCTTGCCTAGCCTGTGTGAGGCACTGGGTTTGATTCTCCGCACCGCATATACATAAATTAAAGGTCCCCTGACAACTAAAAATAAAAAACAATTAAAAATAAAGACTCTAGCCTGGGGAAGGCTCCATGCACACATTCTGAGTAGACTGGGCCCTATGTGAAATCAATAGGCTTGGATCAAATTTGTCATAAGGATGTGACAAGCTTGGGATATGAGCATTACTGTGTAGGTGGCAGGCCTCGTTTTGCTTGTGACTCTGAAGATTACCTGTGAATTCCCCAATGTCCACGGACCCACATGCCTTGCCACCTGGCATTGAACAGCATAAGGCTACACACTGAACATATACACTGTCTCCCTGGCAGGACTCCGGGATGAAGGAGAATCCCTTAAAAGCAGGGTGTAGGTCAGGGTCCTCCCTGCACTCCGGCTTGTCATGGCAAGCTCAGGATCAGAGACATCACTCATCTGTTCATTAATTTATTCATTTACTCATTGAACAAAACACCTCTGAGGTTTCAAGCACTATGCTAGGTACTGGAAATGCAAAGGTGGATTAAGACTCATTTCCCTGTATTGTAGAAGTTTAGAGACTAACAGCAGAGAGCCAAGTAAACCAACAGTTCCAGTAAGACACTACTGTGCAGGAAGTACTGCCACTATTATTATTGTACTGACCTTGTTTCAAGGATGGGGGCGTACGGAGTGTTAGGGAAAAGTAAGCAGGGTCTCTTATGTCTGAAGGTTAAGTAGGAATTAGCCAGGAGATGTGGGGAAGATTGGGGTGTGGGGCGACATGCACAGTGGTACAGAGGAGAGAGGAAACATGGCTCAGTTAGAACAATGCATGATTCAGCGTGGATGGAAAATAGAGGGTAACAGGGTTAGGGTGGAATGGATGGGGGTAGATGGAGAAATGAGCAGAACCAGGTGACTAAGGCCCTTGTCATCATGCTGAGGAGGACTGGGTCTGTTTCCCCACCCCCGGCCCCTGCAGTGCTGGGGATCAAAACCCTCTACAACTGAGCTACATTCATTCCCCAGGGGTTGGGTTTTATGATTGCTTTATTACCCATGGATTAAAACAAAAAAAAAAAGTGATGGGCACAATTAGTTGTCAATGAACATCTGAAGATAATGGGGAGCCATTGAAGGGTTCTAAGCAGAACAGCATGGCCAGGTTTGTGCAGACATGCCACAGGGAGACTTGAAAAGGGTAAAGGGGAGCAGGAAACTTCCGGGGATCCAGGAGAGAGATGAAGATAGCCGAACTAAGGTAGTGCCCTGGGAGTGGGGAGAAGTGGGTGGACACAGAGTCAGCATTTGATGTCAAAGAGTATGGATACTTTTGTGATTTCTTCTGGGCAACACCAGACCACATGCAGAAAGTATCAGTAAACCTGCGGATTCTTCAAATAGACATGTGTACTTGGCTTTCTCAGACTATAAAAGCTGGTGGTCTCCACCACACATTTCTGTGTCTCGGGGTGAAGCCACTTCTCAGGTCCCTGTAGGTCTTCTCTTGTGCTTATTCCTATGGTCCCTTCTGTGCAAAGGAAGTAAGTGGCCAACCTCATTCCATACCATCAGGCCAGGTCCTAAGGGAAGAGCCCCATCATTTCTTTATAGAATGTCTGAGCCTGAAGGACCAAGGAAGGTCAGTTCAAGCCCTCCTCATGCAGAAGTAGCCAGAATTCCAAGGGGTAGAGGCCCTTGCCCAAAGGCAGATCAGTAGAGCCCGCCAAAAACCGAAGTCTCCCAGCTCCTCTTCTATTAGTCAGCCATTTTAATTTTCCCCAATCTGATAATTAGCAGAGGAGGAGACGAGGGTCCGGGTAATGCCAGGAATTTAAGTCACTGGGCACAGTTCAGCTACCAGCCTTTCTCAGTTTGGGTTGTATAGCCCTAGCCTTGTTTTCCCCTTTCCTCAGCTTCGAAGAGAATATAGTGGACCACTGTCCCAAAGATTTTGCAGGCCAGTGTGGATGCTTTCTTTCTCTCTTTTTCTTTTTTAATTTTTTGGGACCAGGGATTGAACCCAAGGGGGCTTAGCCACTAAGCCACATCCCCAGCTCTCTTTATTTTTTATTTTGAGACAGGGCAAGAAAAGTTGCTGAGAATGTGCTTCTTTAGCTCATTCCTCTTCCCAGCTTAGCTCTTATCACAGCCCACCAGATCAACACTGTTATTTTCTTAGAACTATAGTGTCTATCACCTGGCAGAGTAACACACCTGTAACCCCATCTTCTTGGAAGACTGAAGCAGGAGGATCATAAGTTTGAGGCAAGTCAGGGCAAGCTAGCGAGACCCTACCTCAAACTTAAAAATAAAAAAGGACTGGGTATCTGGGTATGTGCCTAAAGCAAACAAAACAGTAACAACCACAAAAAAAAAAAAAAAAAAAAAAAAGGAAAAAAGAAAAGAAAAGAAAGAAAAAAGCAGAACTATTATATTTCTGTCTAGGATAAAATTGCATTTTCCTCTATCATTGCACTTGGCTTTTCTGGCTGTAGAGAATATGCTGGATTCAGAGCTCTTGGCTTGTTTTTCCCTAGGCCATGAGTCATATTCACACATTTTATCTCCTGTGGCACAACAGGGTCAGCTCTCCAACTCACAGAAAAATGATCAAAGATTATGTATCCCTTTTACCTTTATATTCACTTGCACACAATTTATGAAATCTAGAGAAAAATCGTGGGGACTGTGCAGTGACCACTTACAGTAGCCCCCTTGGTAGTACAGGCAGCCAGTTGCGTTTTGGATTGCTGCAAGGGACCTTGGAGACGGGTCTTTCCAGCAGATGTTCATGTCTCTGATCTCATGCAGTTTGCAATCTAGGCTCCAGACAAGTATGTGGGGTGCCTATGGGACATGAAGGCACAGTGACTAGGGTTCACATTGGCCAAGTCATCGTGACCATCCACACCAAGTTCCAGAACCAGGAGTATGTGACTGAGACTCTGCAGGGCCACATTTTTTTTTTTTTTTTTTTGCGGTACTGGGGATCGAACTCAGGGCCTTGTGCTTGCGAGGCAAGCACTCTACCAGCTGAGCTATCTCCCCAGCCCATGGCCACATTTAAGTTCCCTGTCTTTGGATTGGGGATATAGCTCATTGGTAGAGTGCTTGCCTAGCCTGCGCAAGGCCCTGGGTTTGATGCCCATCACCGCGAGGAGAAAAAAGGAAAGAAGAGAAAGAATGAGTTCTCTATCCGCACAATATCCACATCGCAAAGAAGTGGGGCCATAATTCAGGAGAATTTGGAGACATGGTAGCTGAGAAGAGGCTCCGCCCAAATGGCTGTGGAGTCAAGTACATTCCCAATCATGGCCCCAGCCATGGCATGCCCTGTGCTCATAAGGTTTCCACTGCGCTGCTTCTTCTTTCTTCCTTACTCATACTAAGGGGCACACCTTAGCATTTCTTCTGGCCTTCCACTCCTGATTTGAATTTTCTCCAAAGCATCTTTATCACCTTCTTCATACTATATAGTTCGTGTTAGCTCTCTTTCCTCACTAGAATGTAAACTTTATTTTGGTTATTTTTGTATAGGAAATTGAACCCAGGGGCACTTTACTGCTGAGCTATATCTCATCCTCAGTCCTACTTATTTACTTATTTGGTACTGGGGATTGAACTCAGGGAAACTTAACCACTGAACCACAACCCCAGCCTCTTTTTAAATTTTTTTTTTTTTTACTTTGAGACAAGGTTGCTTAGGGCCTCACTAAGTTATTGAGGCTGGCTTTGAACTTGCCATCCTCCTGCCTCAGCCTTCCAAGTCATTGGGATTACAGGTGTGCACTACCACACCTGGCTTAAAATGTAAACTTTCTGAAAGCAGGACTTTTGTTCACTGTTGTAGCTCCAGGACTCAGATCAGTGCCTGACACACGTTAGCTACTAAAGAAATGTTGAACAAATTGTTGAATGAATAGTTTTCCTTCAATAGGTTTTCCTTCTCTCTGGGCCCTACCACTTCCCTCTCCAACTACAACCATGCCTTCCCATTGGCTGTAGGTAGTTCCCCTCCATCTCCAACTACTGACTGACGTTACATCATTCTGCAGGTCCTACTCACTCCTCGGTGGTGCCATCCCTTAACTTCCCATAGCAAGCTCACCCTCCTCTGAATCCACAGCATCCCAGGTATGTGTCCCTCATCTAGAATCCAGAATTTTCTGCTTATGACTGCAATCAGGCAAACGGTAGACACTGGTTAGTATTTCCTGGGCAAGTTGACTTCCTGTCCCCTTTCCACTCCCTTTTCCCACAGTTCATCAGACAGTGCCCAATGGACTCAGGAAAAGGACACAGAGGTGGGCCTGACACTTTCAGGCTGGCGTACGGTAAGGGGAGTTATATCTCAAACACCTGTTTACGAAGTTCACACAGAGTTGACGAACACACAAACCAAATGTCAATTTGTTGATTGATCCTGAGGAATGGTGACAGGGCAGGTAGACTGGAATACATGAACTGGCCTAACCAGTTGATTTCCCCATGGGCTCAAGACTACTTAGTAAATGTGGACTTAAGACAAAAGTAACCACCTAAAGTCAGTTCTCTCCCTTAAGGTAGGTTCTCTCCCTTTGCTACAGGAACCACCTGACTAAGGAAATCAGTGCTCAAGTCTCCTTAGTCAGGATCTAGCCCTAGTCAGTCAGGGCCAGCATGGACCCTGCCAAGGCTCGCTTCTATACTTCTGAGGATGGCCACACCCCTTCTGTTCACTTCTTCAAACTGGTTCATAACACAACTGAGTAGATTTAACCTCAATTATAGCCACTCTCCAGCCCCTCACTTGTCTGCAAGTTCCTGAGGGTCCATACTTTGTAGGTTTCAATAAGTATGCCAGCTAATTTAGGACAGGCAGGGCTGCTTTGGCAGCAAAGGAAAACCTCATTCTCTTAATCTAAAGGGTCCCTGGGTCAACCAGTTTCATGCACTGTTTTGATCTGAAACACAGAAGCTACCTGTTCAGAACTAAGAAGTGTCTTACTACAAAGCCCTGGGTTTTGAACTACTAATCCCAAACACTTAGGCCTTCATTTGTTTGCCTTCTTTTGGAAGTTTCTCTATTCCACACTTTAGCCAAGTTTGAGATGGGGGAGGGGAGACTTCTGCCTCTGTTGGCTTTCTCTTGTCCCTAGTGGTTCCACATACAACTCAACAGTGTGTACAGGCTTCCATGCTTACAACACTAAGGAAAGAACACAGCTGACCCCTGGGGGGCACTGAATCCAAATTATACAGGAGTCACATCTCTGTCTTCCGCTGCTGACTGGCAAATGAGCAATGGTTTGTAGAAGCAGCAGGTGCAGGAGAGGTGACTCCTGCCAGATGGTGCTAAAAAAAGGCCCAAGTCTGATACACAGGACTCCTTTCACTAACCCCTCCAAGACCAAGGAAAAGTGGGGGAGGGTTGCCTCTCCTCTGCCTTTTGGGGATTCTACCTTAAATGCCAGTTCTTCATCTGTCACTTAATGTGTTGTTTTCTTTTTTGGTACCAAGGATTGAACATGGGGGCAGGTAATCACTGAGCTCAGCCCTTTTTATTTTTTGAGACAGGGTCTCACTAAGTTGCCTTGGCTGGTCTTGTACTTACAATCTGCCTGCCTCATCCTCCCAAGCAGCAGGGATTACAGGCGTGTACCACACGCCTGCTTCTGACCTGATACAAATGGCCAAGAACATGGAGGGATAGACCACAGTGTAAGATGCCTTCACTCACCCTCTAGCATGGTCCCTATTACCTCGGATTGTGGAGAAGACCTGACTAGGTGCCTCTTTGACAGAACCCTACAAGACAAATGGAGTCTCCAAGAGTATGACTCACATCCTTGATGTGAACTATTTCAACCTGCTGAACCAGTTTCCCCATTTCAAATGGTTCCACCTAGCTCACAACACCCTTATGGATTCGGATGAACTCACTTATGAAAAAACTTAGGTCAGTCCCTGACCTGTGCTTCATCAGCACTTTCTTTTCTTCCTTCCAGGCGACAGTCCTGCCTTCAGTCGACTATCCTAGTTAGTTTCATTCAAACTACTGGAGGCTGACTTCTCTTCAGGGTTTAGGCCACCCTTCCACCATGGCCACAGTATTGTCACACCAAGTGAAAAATTCTGGGGAGGGGCAGCAAAACAAAAACAAAAACAAAAACAAAACAACAAAAAACTGTGCCATGTGTCCTATACTAGTCTTCCAGTAAAGAGTGAGGTAGGTGCAAGGTAGAGAAAACAGTGTCCCACAATTCTCAACAGTCATGGATGAGCCCTTGGCCATCTTTTCTTCCAAAGTCACTGGGTGGACTATGAAGCTCACCCTAAGAAAAGAGAAGCTTCCATTAACCAGAACGCGGAAACACACAACACCCTTTGTTTCAGGGACACCATAGGAATTAACGCTCTTTTAAAGCTGACCCTTCAGATCGGGTGGGAATTAGTGGAAAACGGTTTAGAGTAATGCATGTAGGTTGAACTTCTACCACGTGCTAGGCAGACTGCTGGGTCAGTGCGCTGGATGGTGCTGTAGGTGCTTCACAAAGGATCCTTATTTCGGAGATGCTGAATGGCTTGCTCAAGGCCAGCAGCACACAGCAACTGGCAGCCCGGGTTCAGACGCACACTCTTTCCCGGGCGCCCGATTCTCCTTTCTGCACCTGACAGGCATCGCCCAGGTGAGGGCTGCAAAGTGCTAGTGAGCCGGGAGGACAAATGTGCGCCGAGACAGGGCGGGGCCCGGGGCCCAGGGCGCAGCTTCCCTGTCGCGCCGCGCGGTTGGGAGCTTGAGTGCTGCTCAGCCCCGTGCTGCGAGGCCACTCCGCCGCCCCAGAGGACCCGCGAACCCACATTCAGGGCTAGGCCCGCCCGCAGGAGGGTCCGACCGACCAACGATCGACCTCCGAGGAGCCTCGCGCCAGGCCGCTGCGCGCCCGCTTAGTCAGCAGCTCGGCCGGGCGCGCAGGTCCAGGCTGGGCCCCAGGGTGGGTCACGAGGCGGGCGCGGCCGGGTCAGCCCCCGCCAGACCGCGCTCGCACAGCTCGCCGTCCTCCCCCAGCCCCCCTCCCGCACCTCCTCTTCTTCCCCTTCCCCTCCCCCTCTTCGCTTTCCACCCTGCGAGGGCCGCAGCGCGCGCCACGTCCCCAGCCCCGCCTCCGCAAGCCACGCGGGGAACCCCGGTGACGTCACCACCTTCCAGCCCTCGCATTCCCGCGCTCTCCAGAAAAGACGCGAAGGTGGTGACGTGTCCGAGGCGCCAGTGCGGCTGCGCAAGAGGCGTAGCTAACTGAACGTCCTGCGGCGCCGCCTGGTGGTAGAAAGCCGTCAAGACGGCCGGAAGCAGCAACGCGGGCGAAGGGAGAGCGTGACTTACGTCATCTCGCGGAGGCGAGCAGGCGGCTGCCGCGTGACCAGCCCCTACCCGTGTTGTCTTAGTGTCGTCTTTTCTCCTGTTTTTCTTCTGCTCCCAGGATGGTGTTAAAATTTAATTATGCCCCCTTTTTACTTTCTAGAACATACCAAAATAGTACTCATTTTAGAAAATTTTGGGGAAAACAAAATTACATTGTTATCAACATCATTTTTAACCGCATTTACCTCCTCTTTCGTTAACAAAGTTGTGAACGCACTGTAAACAGTGGTATTAGTACAATAATTCCCTAGAGGTGACAAAAAAAAAAAAAATCATGTGAGCTTCAAGACTAAGACGAGTTCAAAAAATAGGTGAGATGAGGCACTCACACATAGTAGCTGATTTGCTGAAATTCACACCATCCAAATGAGGAATCAGTGCAGAGTGTTGAATAACTTGCCCAGGGTCGTACTAATAAGGGTGGCAGAACTGGGTTTTCAAACTCAGACCTTAAACTCTGAACCTTAAAATGGAGACTGGTAAGGACTGTGAAAAATAAGGCTAGGAAGAAAAACCCTCAGGAAATTTACAGAGCTACGGAATCGGAATCTATTTTCTAGTTCTGTAACTAATCAATTGGAAATAGTCACAAGGAATCATGGTAGAGTGTCAAAGCCGCTCACATGAGCATCTCAAGTGCCCCAACAATGTGTTGCGATCACCCACCTCTAGCATTGCTCTATTAGTGGCAGTGAAAGGTGGGAGGGAATTTATGGATCAGGTCAGTCCTGCAGTTTGGCGCTTTACATGTCACTTGGATACTTGATAGAAATGCAGAATCTTTGAGACCGAGAATTTATAAATCACAACATACCTTTTTAAAATCAGAGCCTTGGGGCTGGGGAGATAACTCAGTCGGTAGAGTGCTTGCCTTGTAAGTACAAGGCCCTGGGTTTGATCCCCAGCACACACAAAAAAATAAATAAATAAAATAAAATCAGAGCTTTTGCTCCTATGCATATTAAAAATTTGAGGATGCATGCAGTGACTCCTATGCATGTTAAAAATTTGAGGAGGGATGTGATTGTGGCTCAGTTGTAGAGCACTTGCCTAGTATGCATGAGGCACTGGATTGGATCCTCAGCACCACATAAAAATAAATAAAATAAAGGTATTCTAGTATGCATGAGGCACTGGATTGGATCCTCAGCACCACATAAAAATAAATAAAATAAAGGTATTGTGTGGAGAAGGGCCATTATAAAACAAATTCTGTGGAAGCCATACTTCGGTTTCAGGAGCCACAGATTCCTGTCAGGAGCTGCTCTGATCTGAGCAGAGTCAGCTGGGTCAGATGAACCTTGGCCCTGGGCAGTGGCCCACCTCTATCCCAGGGTGTTTGTCCAGCCCTATTTTAGGGTCCATGAACAGTTACTCATTCTAAACTAGTTAGAACTGGGTTTCTATAATCTGCAACTGAAAGACAACCAAGAGCCTACTTCATATGGATTTTTTTGGCTTAATGCTCCCCAAGGACAATGAATGATAAGAAATGATATTGAAGCAACATGTTATAATTGGAACATATTCTTTGGAGTAAAACTAAACATTTGTTTTTGTGTTTCCAACAAGACATATAACCTCAGAGAGGCCATTTATTTAAAAAAAAAAAAAAAGGACTTGAGAAAAATGATGACGTGAGAATATAAATCCAAGTGCCTGATACATGGTAAGCATGTAGGAAATATTTGTTCCCTTCTTTCCTCCTTGGAGACACCTTTCCACTTCTTTTTTAGTATCTGCATTCTGTGATCAGTGAACCCGTAAACAGGAATTTTACCAACTTAAACTTTTTGAAGAATAAAAAAGGAAATAAATGTCAAGTGAATAAGCTATTACAAGTATTAGTTTGAAATATCAATAATCCCTTGCTGCCCAGACCTTTTCCCCTATCTCACTCGCACGTAAATCTCCCAAAGTTTACAGTGGAATAATCAGACCAGCATGAGGTATCATTTGGAAAAACTAGTGACACTGCTTTATTTGAGAACAGAATAAAAAGCATGGCTGGAACCCTGCCAGGATGGTCCTTTACCTTCTGCCCTAACTAGGGTGTTAACTTTTCAACACTGTGGGTGTAAGGCTGAGTGCTGCTAACTTCTTAGAGAATTAGAAAAAGGCTGAAATAAAGTCTAAAGGTGAGTCTATAAGAAGGAAAGTGAGCTGGTTTTCTTTTTGTTCCTTTTAAAACTGTAGCCAGTTTAAAAACTGTCCAATTTATAATGAAGACAGTACAAAGCAGCACCAAAAAGGCTATTTATAAGAAGAGTTTTTCTTCAACATAACCCTCTTAGCTAAGAGCAGTTTCACTAAAGAATGGGGCCATCTAAGTGCCAAACTAGTATTTAAAGTGGTCAAGGTGGGGATGTGCAAATTTAGCAGCAAAAAACTTGTTTTGCTTCAAGGGAAAGTGATAGTGGTCAATGGGGCCAGTTCCAAGGGCTGGTCCAGGGGGGGCCGCTGGTCTTGGTAGTCTGCCACATGCCCATTCCGGTGGTGACCATACTCAAATTTGATCCGCAGCTCGCCAATCTTGGATTGGGGAAGGATATCCGGGATCCACTCGATGATGAAAGGTGTGGGCTCCTTTTGATCTGGAGAAGTGTTGCCTAAAAGCCGGTGGGGGGGGGGGGGTGGCGGGGGAAGGACCAGTAATTAGTACAATTCCACCTGACTCTCATGGGCATTCCTAATAGTAAAAGGTGTCTTGAGTTGGAACAGTCACCTCAGCTTTGATAATCAGGAAAGCTGATTAGGGCTTACGTATTCAGTAGTGACTGGAGTATCAGATTTTCTGATCATTATGAAATTAAAATACATATTTATAATTTTAGGTCTTTCTTTTTTTTTTTTTTGGGTGCTGGGGATCAAACCCCGGTCCTTATGCTTACAAGGCAAGCACTCTACCAACTGAGCTATCTCCCCAGCCCTGGTCTTTCTTAACTGATGTTGCAGGCTACAGTGCTGGTTGAATGGCAGATATGAAACAAAAAATTCAGATTCAATTTCTTTTTTTTTTTTTTTTTTTTTTGTGGTGCTGGGGACTGAACCCAGGGCCCTGTGCATGCAAGGCAAGCATTCTACCCACTGAACTCTATCCCCAGCCCCACATTCAATTTCTGTTAAAAGGAGGATGGTTTTCAGGAGAAAGAGTAAAACAACAAAAAATTTAAAAATATGTAAATAGAAGGGAAAAAAATAGAAGAGAAAGACCCTAACTGATCATATATATATAGTATATCTTTTTCTCTCAGTATTGCTTACTTCTGACTTCACAGACTAATATTCTGGTTTTACATCACTATCTTATTCCTCCTCCATTTTATCCCCAATCACCCTTCATCCTTTCTTCTTTTTCTTTTTTTTTT
The DNA here is from genome assembly GCF_902686445.1 of Sciurus carolinensis. Lineage (NCBI taxonomy): Eukaryota > Metazoa > Chordata > Mammalia > Rodentia > Sciuridae > Sciurus > Sciurus carolinensis. The sequence continues at coordinate 22,108,541 of NC_062225.1, forward strand.
TTGCAGTGCTGGGAATGGAACCCAGGGTCTAACAGATGTTAGGCAAGAAATAAATTATATTCTAAGACACTCCTCCTTATTGCCCCCCTATCAAATTGTAACATTTTCTAGATCTCTTTGTATCATCTTAAAACCACAACAGTTTTCACGTGGCAGTTTCCTTTCCCATCAGAAAAGTAGCTAGTGCATTTACTAAGCATTTTATAATCAAGGGCCTTACAATCACAAAAATATAATATGTAGCATCTGTCAAACTTATTTAGGTAATGCTTTTTTCTACAAAATACTACAAGTTCTTCTTCAAGACAGAGCTGGAAAATGCTACACTGGAAAGGTTTTACTATGCAGGGAAAAGATGAGTATGGCTACTAGTTTTTATTCATTGTTGTTCTTGAAATCCTTGCTAACCGAACAAGAAAAAGATATAAATGTTTGATAGGAAATGAAATGATTATTATTTTGCAGGTGATGTCACCAATATCACAGAAATGGGAGGGAAGCAACTACTATTATCACTACTAAGACTTTATTAAGGTGACCACTAGGATAAAAACAGCAGTCCTCTCCTTATCTTCATGGGGATATATTCTAAGACCTCCAATGGATGGTTTCCCAAACACACACACACACACACACACACTCACACTCTCTCTCTCTCTTTCTCACTCTTGTGTTTATATACACACATATATACACATTACACATGTTAACTTCAATTTATATATTAGGCACACTAAGAAATTAACAATAATAAAACAATTATAATAATATATCATAATAAAATTACTAGCATCAATATTCTTGTGCCTTGGGGCCATTATTAAGGTTTATCTGAATACAAATACTGAACTGATAGTTAAAGATTTGATCCCTGGGCTGGGGAGATAGCTCAGTTGGTAGAGGGCTTGCCTTGCAAGCACTAGGGTCCTGGGTTCGAACCCCAGCACCGCAAAAAAAAAAAGGAAAAAAAAGATTTGATCCCTGAGGACTCAGTGTGAAGCATTTGCTTAGCATGGGTGAGGCCCTAGGTTCAACCCTTAGCACTATTTAAAAAAAAAAAAAAAGATAAGGTTCCTGAGATAGCTGTTAAGTGTCTAATGGGCAGGTAGTATATATAGTGTGAATTCACTGGACAAAGGGATGATTCACATTCCAGATGGTGTAGAACAGGATACACATAATTTCATCATGCTACTCAGAATGATATGCAATTTAAAACTTACAAATTATTGTGTCAGGTGCAGTGGCATACACCTGTAAACATAGCAATTGGGGAAGCTAAGGCAGAAGGATCACAAGTTCAAAGCCAGCCTCAGCTTTGACCCTGTTTCAAAATAAAATATAAAAAGGGACTGGGGATCTAACTCAGTGGTTAAGCAACCCTGGGTTCAATCCCTGGTATAGAAAAATGAAAAATAAAACAACAAAAAACAACTTATGTATTGTCCATTTCTGTAATTTTCCATATTTAACATTATCAGCAGTTAACTGAGGGTAACTGAAACCACAGAAATCAGAATTGCAGATAAGGGTATTACTGTATACCAAAACCAAGAGCTTTCCATATAGTGGCAATAAGTTAGAAACAACTATCTCATTCACAAGAGTAGCAAAAAATATACTATACCTAAGAATATATTTATAAGAATCTGACAAAATACATTCTAATTTTCTCCTGTAAAAATAAATACACAAGAGAAAAGAAGGTGCCTGCTAGATAGATCACAAAGCTATAAAGTAATTAAAATTATGTAAGGAAAAGAAAAAAAAATAAAGAAAAAGAAAAGAAAAATGTCCCAATATGGCTAGCAATCATTCAGACATTCAACAAGTCTTTACTGAGTACTTATTATGACCAAGCACTGAGCCATCTTGGGGTATAGTGATGAACAGGAGTGCCACAATTCACTGCCTTGGAAGGGCTTACAGATAGTGAGTGGAAAGAGAGCTGAGTACCAGATGGTTAGTGCAGGCTCTGGAATCCAAAATGGCCTAAGGTTGAAGCAGCCACCACCACTTATAGCTAGGTAACCCTGGGCAGGTGGCTGTTGACCTTCACCTCAGTTTCTTCCTCTATATATGGGGATCATGAAACCTACCTCTCAGTGGATTGATGAGCATTAAATGAGGTAATATAAAGCACATATAATGCATTTACCTTTTTTTTTTTGGTACTGGGATTGAACCCAGGGGTGCTTTACCGAGCCACATCCCCAGCCCTTTTAATTTTTTTATTTTGAGACAGGGTCTTGCTAAGTTTCTGAGGGTCTCACTAGGTTGCTGAGGCTGGTCTCAAATGTGTGATCCTCCTGCCTCAGCCTCCCAATTACAGGTATGTGCCACTTATGTCAGGCCACGTGAAGCATTTAAAATAACACCTGGCACAAAGCAGTTGCTCATAAAATGCTTGTTATAGATATTGTTACACAAATACCCTAATGGTTACAAAGAAAACCAATTCATCAAACAGAAATGACTTTTGATAGAATTCTCCCAGTAAAACAATCTAGGCCTAAAGATTTCTTTTTGTGTATGTGTGTTAATTTTGAATTTAATTACCTTAATAATAAAAACCCCCACAAATGATAAATATGCAAAGTTAACCCTCATTAATATTTGAGGAAAATGCAAATTAAAAGAGAAAACATTTTTTTTATCTATCAAATCAACAAAAATTTTAAAGAGTTTCTCCTTCCCTCTTTTTTCTTTCTGCAGTACTGGGGATTGAACCTAGGGCCTCGTGCATGCTAGACAAGCATCCTTCTAATGAACTATAGCCCCAGTCCAAGAAACTCTTAAACATGGCTAGCAGGAGTAAATTCTAAAAAAATAATCTTTCTAGAAAGCTGATGGATAAAAACAAAAGCATTAAAATGTACATAACCTCTGACCTTCCAATTTCTCTTTTAGGAATTTATCCTAGGGAATATCCTATATAAGTTAGGAAATAAGTAAGAATATAAAAGTTTATTTAAGAGGAAGTTTATAGCACTGTTTTAGTTACTAGCAAAAAGTTTGAAACAACCTAAGTAGGGGATTGATTAGAGTGATATTCCAATGAATGAATTTTATATATATGTGTGTGTGTGTATGTACATATATATGTACATACACACACACACACACATGTCTATATGTATATGTATATATATTTTTTGGTGCTGGGGTTCAAACCTAGGAGTGCTTTACCACTGAGTCACACCGACAGCCCTTTTTATTTTTAGACAGGGTCTCACTAAATTGCTGAGTCTGGCCTCAAACTTGCAATCCTCCTGCCTCTACCTCCAGAGTCACTAGGATTATAAGTGTGTGCCACAGAGCCTGTGCAATGAATGAATTTTATGCAACAGTTAAGAAACAACATTGTGGGCTGGGGATATAGCTCAGTTGGTAGAGTGCATGCCTCACATGCACAAGGTCCTAGGTTCAATCCCCAGCACCAATAAATAAATAAATAAATGAATAACATTTTATGCCAGGTACAATTGCCCAGGCCTGTTATCCAAGCAACTCAGGAGATAGAGACAGGAGGATCGCAAGTTCAAAGTCTGCCTCAGCAACTTAGTGAGGACCTAAGCAACTTTGTGAGACCCTGTCTCAAAATTTTTAAATAAAAAGTAAAAAAAAAGTCTGGGAATGTGGCTCAATGGTAAAGAACCTCTGGGTTCAATTCCCAGTACAAAAATCAATAAGTAAATAAATAACATGGTAGGTTGGGGGTGTATCTCAGTGGTAAAACATGTGCTTATTAGCATGCCCAAGGCCCTGAGTTCAAACCCCAGTACCACGTTACACACACAAAAATGAAACAACCCCCCTGTGTGTTTACAGTAGCTAAAATGTAGAAGCAACCCAAGTGTCCATCTACAGATGAAGCATAAACAAAAAGATGTCTGTACACACAATGGAATGTTATTCAGCCTTAAAAAGGAAGGAGATTTTGACTTAAGCTATAAGAAGAATGAACCTTAGAGACCTTATGCTAAGTAACATAAACCAGGTGCTAAAGAACAGATATTGTATGATTCTACTTATATGAGGTACTAAGAGTACTCAAACTCAGAGACAGAAGCTAGGGGCTTGGAGGAAGCAGGTATGGAGAGTTGCTGCTTAATGAATGCAGAAAACGAGTTCAGTTGAGGAAAACAGTTCTGGAGATCAAGTGATGGTTACACAACGATGTGAATATACTTAATGCCAAAGAACTGTACACTTAAAAATAGTTTTAGGGGCTGGAGTTGTGGCTCAGTGGTAGAACACTTACTTGTCTGGCATGTGTGAGGCCCTGGGTTTGATCCTCAGCACCACATATAAATAAATAAATAAATAAAATAAAAGCTCCATTGACAACTACAAAAAAAAAAAAAAGTTTTAAACCAGTGTGGTGGTGCATGCCTGTAATCCCAGTGATTCAGGAGGTTGAGGCCAGCTTAGCAACTAGAAGACCCTGTCTCAAGATGAAAAATAAAAAGGGCTGCTGAGGATGTAGCTCCGTGGTAAAGTGCCCCTGATTTCAACTCCCAGTACAAAATATAAAAATAGTAAAATCGTAAATTTTCTCTGTATGTTTTAAAATAATGATATAATGTTTAAAAAATAATGTTGAAGATAGACATGGAAAGCAAATCATCATGTAATATTAAGTGAAAAAAGCAGAAGTACATTCCATGTTTTGGAAACTACTGATGCACAGAAGAGTCTGAAAGGCTATGCACCAAAATCTTAACAGTGAGGGTGTCTACCACATGGGGGGTGGGGATTAAATGTGGTTTTAGATTTAGTCCTTTATGCTCCATGATGAAATATATAATTTTTCTATAGAGAGACTCTATAATTTCTCTAAAATATATTACTTCTATAATTTTATTTTGAAGCATTGGCTCAAATGAGACAAAACACTTTATCCCATCTCTACCTTTAAAAAATGAATGTACATGTCTATTTTTGATTAAGGTCAAGATTCAGAGCCGGGCACAGTGGTGCACACCTGTAATCCTAGTGACTCAGGAGGCTGAGACAAGAGGATTGTGAGTTCAAAGCCAGCCTTAGCAATTTAGTGAGACTCTGAGCAACTTAGAGAGATCCTGTCTCAAAATGAAACATAAAAAGAGTTGGGGAGGGTGGGGGTTGTGGCTCAGTGATAGAGCACTCATCTAGCACACGTGAGGCCCTGGGTTTTATCCTCAGCACCATATAAAAATAAAATAAAGGTACTGTGTTCCACCTACAACTAAAACAAAATATTTAAAAAAAAAAAAAAGGGGGTTGGGATGTAGTTAAGCACTCTGGGTTCAATTCCTGGCACCAAAACAAACAAACTAAAATAAATGACTAAATAAATAAACAACTTAAAGCCTCAGAGTGTAATGTGCAGAGATGACCCTCGAAGAAGAACCTCACTTACCAACTTTGAGGAAAGTTTTTAGTTCCAAGGGTCGCAGCACTGGTTGCTTTTCTATGCGACCGTAGGTTTCTGCTATGCTCTCTACTTCCACTTTAGGGCATTTAAACAGCTCATAAGTCCCATCTCGATTTTGGATAAAGCTACGGGTGATTTCCAAGGGCATCTGGATATCAGGACAAAACAAGAAAGGTGAGACACGGAAAACATTCAAAGTAGACAAATACTTGAATGGCAATAGATCTATTATTCCTTCTTTCTTGTTAAGCGCAAATTAATTAAAACTTTCCTTTGTATTTCTGAGTAAATCCTGTTGACAAATCTGCCTTTTCTCCCTTACATCATTTGTGGCTTTCCTTAATTTGAACCACAGCCAAATCGTATACCAACTGAACCTGTAAGATCTTCACAGCTACAGGACTGCCACTGACACAGATCTGCTCTAAAATCAGCTTCATTACTTCCCCTACTGGCAGTAGTATTCTGAATACTCTGTGAACAGCATTTATAGCTCACATCCTGTGTGCTTCACACTGTCCTTGGGACTGAGCCAGATAAAATTTGAACCAAAGAGAAGGGTGACCCTGAGCACATTAATTTCTCAGGGCCTGTTTTCTCTTCTGCAAAACTCAGTTCATACCCGTGCATGGCTGGGAGGGTAAATGAGAGTGTAGATAAATAATGCCCAGAAGAAGCAGCTCAATGATCACTGGCTCTCTCCCCTAACCTGCCTTTGCCTTGGGTTGCTTTGGTGCTTCCCTGAATGCCACCTATTCTAGGCTAGGAGGTACCTCTGGACACATGAATTTAAAGTTCCCAAGTATCTTCAGTGCTAACACAAGCCTTTTCCAGGGTTCATTGGTAAGTTCTGTAGCTACCAAACAACTTAATATTTTTCTGAACATAAAAATGCTTTGCGACTGAGGTTGTCTTAATGTATCAAATCACAATATGCTGACTTTTCTACAATATTCCTTCTCAAATTTTCAAGATCTATTTGAAAAAATTTAAAATGTCTAATGTGTCCTGGTGAAATAGAATGATAATTAATGGTCATCTCTCTTGCAAGAACCAAATTACAGTTTGGGAAGCAGGCTTTAAATTATACTCACTGACTTTAGAAAGAATATATCATCTGAAGTTATTTATATTCTTTATAGTTGCCTGTTAGTCAAATCTAGGGCTCATCATAGCTACTATGGGATCATTACTTAATTTGTAAGAAAACTCCCGCTTTCTAAACCTGAAGGCAGAGAAAAATCATACTTTAAGACACCTTTTTTTTGTTTGTTTGTTTTTAGTATTAGGGATTGAACCCAGGGCTTTGTGCATGCAAGGCAAGCACTCCATCATTGTTGCTACATCCCTAGCCCTTAAAACTTTTTTTTTTTTTTTTTTTTTTTTTTTTTAATTTTGAGACAGAGTCTCAGTAAGTTGTCTAGGCTGGCTTTGAACTTGGGATCCTCCTGCTGCAGACTCCCAAGTAGCTGGGATTACAGGCATGTGCTACCACATCTGTTTATGACATTTTTTAAAGTGGAAATACCCAGTAAAATCAGTCAAAACCATAACAACTACTTCTGAATAACCTTTTGGCATGAAAAAAAAAAGGAACTCTGGCAAGGATCTCAGAGAAATGGTGCAAAATTACTCCCTACACTTGCTTCCCTCCCTACCCTCCCATTACTGTAGAAATAAACTCTTACCTCTGGAGTATCTAAGATTTGCTTAACTTGTAGAATATTAGTGATATGCCAGGTGTACTTGGAAAAAGTTCCCAGTGGCAAGGCATCTTTTCGAACAAAAGCTTCAATGTAAAAAAGGGACAAAATTAGACTACCAAACAATACCATTCCCTTTCTTTTTCTTAATTTGCAGTGCTGGGGATTGAACCGAGAGCCTTGTATTGTGAGGCAAGCACAGTACCAACTGAGCTATGTCCCCAGCCCAGTCCACCATTCCCTTTCATTGTACTTGTTACTCGATTTCTGGAGTTCAGTGCAATGCTACTTTTCCCATATATAATTTCAACACTTTTTTAAAAAAAATCTTGAATGTACTTTTACTGTTGCATGAATTACATTGTATGGCAATGACTTTACATTTTTTTTTTTTGTCTATTGCTATTTAAAAAAAAAGTGAGATAATCATTATCTCAGCCTATTTTCTTGCCTCCTCTTCTTCCTATTATCTATTATAGAGTGGGAAAAAGCCTACCACAATCCTCAAAGGCTACCTATGATACATCATAGTAATAGCAGTTGTATGCCAAATACTTACAAATGCCAAATTTAATCTTCAAAACAAAAATATGAAGTAGGTACTATTATTGTCTATTTTATATGTGAGAAAACTAAGGCATAGAGAGCCTAATGATTTCATCCAAGGGCACACAGTACTAACTCTTGCATTTCACTGAAGCATGTACATGCAACCTAAGTTCTGTCTTAGTGAACCTCTGCCACTTCAGGCACACCCTGCAGGGAGCCCCGTCTCCCAGGGTGTCCACCAAAAGAAGAGGAAGTTCACGGGCTCATTAAACAGATGGCTTTGTGGAATATTACCGAAAGACTCTTTCCTACAGAACTGTTAGATCCTTTTAGTCAGCTTTTTTGCTGACTAAAAACACTTTGTTTTCTTTTGGTACTAGGAATTGAACCCAGGGGCACTTAACCACTACATCACATCCCCAGCCCAGCTGCTTAGGGTGTCACCAAGTTGCTGAGGCTGTCTTTGAACTTGTGATCCTCCTGTGCCAGCCTCTCAAGGTGCTGGGATTATAGGTGTGCACCACCACACCCAGCAAATCTCAACACTTTAAAAGAGAAATTCTAGAGGCAAATATATAACAATGATACCAATGATACCAGTTTATGCTATGTGAAGTCTCTGACGTTCCTTTTGAGATCCTATGTATTTTTGCTACCTTAGAAACTAAATTCTATGTTTGATAAAGGTACGTGGTGTACAGGACTCCACTGTAAAATAGACTCTTAAAACTTTAGATGCAACAGCTCAAATGATAGTCTTTAAAATTATTACACGAACACTTGTTTTACATGCATGAAGAAGCCCTAGGTTTAATCCCCAGTACCTCAAAAAAAAAAAAATTACATGGAGTTTAAGATTCTAACATTACTGCCAATCCTGCCAATCCACTGCCTATATGCAGGATTATAATGTAGTTACACAAATTTTTGAGCCTACAAAAACAGCCAATGGATGGGTTAAAATGTATTAGGTCTCAAGTTTAAACTGGAAGAAAGCCTCTACATTGCTTCAAAAGACACTGTTAAGTTATGAAAACAAAGATTTGTTTGACTCCAAACAGTGATTCACAGCTTTTTTTTTTTTTTTTTTTTTTTGGGTGCTGGGGATCGAACCCAGGGCCTTATGCTTACAAGGCAAGCACTCTACCGACTGAGCTATCTCCCCAGCCCCGATTCACAGCTTTCAATGTTCAAAAATGAGTTAAAATTCAAGATGTCATTATTGTATCAAAGAATAATTTACTGAGTAACAGCGGCTTTTAGTTGTAGTTACTCTTGGCCATTTGCTACTAAGTAATCCTTTTTTTTAAAATCCATTTCCCTTCCTTATTTCCTGTATTATGTAGTGTAAGTATCTTGAGATCTCTAGGAGACAGAAGTTATATAAAATAAAGAAATAAGCACCAGAACAATATGAAAAAGTGTTGGGGTTAGGGGTGCAACTCAGTGGCAAAGTGCATGTTTGCATGTGTGAGTTCCTGAATTTAGTTCCCAGCACCAAAGGTCAAAGTCTATAAACTGCTCTAAAACTAGTTGAACAAAAAAAGGTTTTAAAAACTAAAAGGTTTTAGTTTTTTTATATATACTATAATCCACTTTCAAGAAGCTGGTCCAAATAACTACTGGGGCTTGCAATGCTTTTGCAGACATTAGTTCCTACCTAGAAATATCAAACTAACTTTCTTTTCTTTCTCTCTCCCCCTCCCTCCCTCCCTCCCTTTTCCCTCTCTCTCGATCTCTCTCTCTCTCTTGCCAAATTGCAGAGACTGGCCTCAGACTTGCAACCCTCCTGCCTCAGCCTCTGGAGTATCTGGGATTACAGGTGTGGCCACTACACCTGGCCCTGCTGTGCTCTTAACTGTTCTTTTACCAAGCTTATGTTTTCTCTATTTTTCCCATTAAACTTGTACTGGAATAAGTAAGAAAAGGGCCTGTGAAGAGTGTGGTCACTATTCCAAGAGCTAATTATTGAAGGCTTCATGCTCCAAGTATGCCTAGAAGTCCTAACCATGAAAGTTCTAAACAAAAATTTTCCCAACAATTCTCTAAGGTCAAATATCTATTGCTATTCCTGAGGGAGAATCCTGTACCTGTGGTGGAGTTGGGAAGCCGTTTTTTTGCACTTCCTATTGATATTCTCTGTTGCAGAGCATCAAAAAAGGACTGAGGAATGTGGAACACCAGTGGTTCTGGTTTGCCTACAGAAATAAGAAGAAAGTCATTTAAATAAACTTAGTGGGCTTTCTGATGTGCAGAGAGAGATAAAGGAAGAGAAATGAAGGAGCAGTAATAACTAACCACACTCCTGGGGTTTCTTTATACAGAGGCAAAAATAAGACTTAGACAGACCTTATCAGTCAAGCAGATTTCAGCCCTGTTCTTATGCCGTTCAATCATAAAACACAGAGCCAACCCCTGTTTTCTAATCGAATCCCCAATTTTGTAAATATAACCACACACAATTTTTTCCTTTAAAGGATATGTGAAATGAGTTGAAAACATTGAGGCCAGGCTGAGGAAAACCTAATCTCCTGCATCTGCTTGATTCACTCCTGCTCACTATCCCCAATCACTTTGCTATCTGCATTCACATCTAAAAAAATTATGCTCTTACCTGGATGGCCAGGACAATGAATGCTGAGAGACTGCAAAAGTAGGACACTACTTATCCAGCAAGCATCAGTTGTTCTCTGTGAGAATGCTCTTAAGGGAGGTAAAGTACTTGAAAGTACTGAAATTTCTAAAAGAAAACTGGGCTAACAAAAAGGCAACAGGTATATCCAGGCGAGTCAAACCATGTTTATCCACATGGTTTTAGATGTTTTTTTTCTGTGTGGGCTAGCTCTTGAGAGGAATTTTTAAGGAAAACACTGAATTCATTTGTCCTGCTCCCCAGAATTTTCTTTCTGTTCATTTATTGGTACTGGGGTTGGAATCTGGGGTGCTCTACCACTGAGTTACATCCCCAGCTCCTTTCTCTCTTGAGACAGGGTCTTGCTAAGTTGCTCAGACCGGCCTAATGTGTGATCCTCCTGAGTCAGTCCCCCAAGTTGCTGGGATGATATGTATCACCTTGCCCTGTTTTGAGGAACTTTATTTTTTAAAACAATATTCATAAGCTAGAATATATTAAAAAAAGAATATCATGATATGAGGTCTGTGAAGATGCCATGAGGATTGTTTTGATGAACCTGAGATGTACTGCTTGTCAAGCAAGGCAAGGGGTCTGTGTGTGTGTGCAGTGGCAGGGACTGGTTTTTAGAAATGAGATCAGACTCACCATGTGGCTACAGTGCAGAACTAGAAGCAATGAAAAGTATTATGTTATGAGAGGCCTCAAAAAGCACTGATGATCTCATCACTGGACAAAGCCAGGAAACCATTCACTAAGGATGTGTTCAAGGCAATGGGCAAGGACCAACTGAGTACCTGCCTCTGATCTCACTGAATTCCATGTGGCTACAACAAATCACACCCAAATTCACCCTGTGCTCTCCAATATTCCTTAGCATGTCTATGTAATTTTCCCCCCCAGTACTGGAGACTGAACTACTGATCTACATCTCCAGATCTTTTTATTTTTTATACTGAGACCGGGTCTCACCAAGTTGCCTAGGTTGTCCTCAAACTTGCAATTCTCCTGCCTCATCCTCTCAAGTAGCTGAGATTACAGGTGTGCACCACCACATCTGGTACCATGTTTATGTAATTTGGTATAACTATCTTGGTCTCACATGTGTAGGTTTTCTCTAAGCTCCCCTGACTGCGCTTTAATTTTAAGTTTGAGGGTTAGAATGATCTTCTAAAGCTTTGCTATCTTTCTCACCAAACACATAAAAAACAGAAAAGAGTAAGGCAATCTACCTTTACTTATTATTTGTTGTGTTTTCTCTTCTAAATTCATTTTCTCGTCTAAATTCATTTTGCAGGTACTAAACTTTAATTATAATTAGATGAATGATTTCATTATGATTATTCCTTTCTATCAACTTTCTACTTTCATGTGGCCCAATGCTCTCTAGATTAAAGCCTATTTATTTTTCTTACCCAGGGTAGAACTATAGCACAATTACATTAATTTCTCCTACTTTCAGCAATAGCCCAGTTGGATGACTAATACCTACCATCAAACTGATAGTGCATGGTTTGATGGATACGCTCTGTCACACTGGCCAGCCAGTCTTGGAAGGATAAAGTCACTTGTGCCTCATCTAACAGCTGACCACATGCTAGAAAAGAAGAAAAAAAAAACAAAAAAAAAAAACAAAAAAAACACCTCCTTATCAATTTTATTTCTTTCAGATTAAACAAATGTTTTTAAAAGTTATATAGAATTTATACAGAAAAAAGAAAATGAAGCTGAAATTCAAAGAAAGTAGATGAAGTAAATGGAACAGATTCTGGGACACTGGTTTTTCTTCTATTTAAAAAAAATATTTTTTGTAGTTATAGATGGACAGCATGCCTTTATTTTATTTGTTTATTTTTATGTGGTGCTAAGGATTGAACCCAGTACCTCACATGTGTTAGGCAAGCCTGCCACTGAGCTACAGTCCCAGTCCATTTTTTTCTTCTTAATTAACATAATAATTATACATATGTATGGGGGACAGTGTGATAATTCAATAGACTTTTTTTTTTTTTTTTTTTTTGGTGGTGTTGGGGATCGAACTCAGGGACTTGTGCTTGCAGCGCAAGCACTCTACCGACTGAGCTATCTCCCCAGCCCGACTTTTTGTTTTTTAAAGAAATCATTCAGAAAAAGAAATGAATGAATTAAAGACTAGTAGGTTTAAGGTTATTAGCCACAGAAAGTTAGTAGTTTTTTTTTTTTTGGCAGTGCTGGGGATTGAACCCAGGGCCTTGTGCTTGCAAGGCAAGCAAGCGCTCTACCAACTGAGCTATATCCCCAGCCCCTTAGTAGTTTTTTAACAGCAAACAGCATATGGCCCTATATAATTGCTGCTTCAGAGATCTATAAATCAGTTCTATTCCTGCTGAGTATTTATCTGGAGGCTCAAGCCCTTTCAATAATAAAGCTATTTCTTTTCCTATCAAGATTGAGTACAGAGACAATTGAGTGATGCCTTCACTCAATATGGGATGTTATGATACCTTTACTCTTTGTAAATAGTTCTAAAACTTTGTATTCTGAAATGAAAGGGTCAAATCTTACAGACCTGGAGTAAATAACTGAGAAATACAGTAACAAGTGGTGAAATTGATGGGTACAGAATATAGGGTTCAGAGTCAAGAAACTGTGGGACATAGGAACCCCATTTCATTAAGTGCCCAGGAAATATGTCTCAACTGTCTTCTCTAATGTGAAGGTATGAGTCTGGATGACCTCCAAATTCACGAATCTTTCAAAGATCTACCGTTCTACTTTATTTCTTCTCCTAAAATATCTTCACATGTGTCAAGGCACAGTGGCACATGCCTGTAATCACAGTGACTTTGGAAGCTGAGGCAGGAGAATTGCAAGTTTGAAGCCTACCTCATCAATTTAGTGAGGCCCTAAGAAACTTAGTAGCACCTGTCTCAAAATAAAAAGAAAAGAACTGGGGATGTAGCTCAATAGTAAAGCACTCCGGTTCAATTTCCAGTACCAAATACAAAAACAAACAAAAACTTCACACCTGAAATAGAACAATAAACCCTGCCATAACTACTATTCATTTAAACTAAAATTATCGTATGTAAATATATGCAATGATAATTTGGATTGAAGCCACTGTCAGAGGTACTTAACCACTGGGCCACATTTCCAGCCTTTCTGTTTTTTATTAGAGCCTCACTAAGATGCTGGGGCTGGTCTTGAACTTGTGATCCTTCTGCCTCAGCCTCCTGAGTGGCTGGGATTACAGGTATATGCCACAACACACAGCATCTTTTTTCTTTGCACTGAACAAAGTATTGAAAAATTATTAAAAATCTTCTACCTGATATTGTCTGTGTTTACTTCCTGACTCTCCAAAAACATAAATAGAATGTGCAAGTTCTTAATCAGTTAATTAAAATTTGGTATTATAATATCATCTAACATGTATTGGTCTTGTTTTAAAACCGGGGTATAAGAATAAGTCTCATTTCTTAATTTAATCAGAGTATGTGGCCAGCCACATCACAACAAGTATTCAATAAATACTGCCAAAACTGAGAAAAATTATTTTTATATAATTTATATGAAGAATTAAGAAAATGTTGATTCCAAAATTTAGAAGCTGAGATAATTCTGAGTAGAAAAGTGATACTTTTAAATTCATAAATTATGTTCAAACTAAGTCATTCTGCCAGCTGGTATTACACATGCCTGTAATCTCAGCAGTTGAGGTCAGAGGATCAAAGTCGGCCTTAGCAATTTAGTGAGGCCCTAAGCAACTTCAGACCATGTCTCAAAATAAAAAACAAGGGCTGAGGATGTGGTTAGTAGTTAAGCGCCCCTGGGTTCAATCTCTGGTACCAAAAACAAAAGCAAAAACTTAAATCATTCTGTCTTATAAATTCAGAACAACATTATGCCACTGCTCTTAGAAATGTTGTCAAGGTTCACTGACTTTGGAGAACAGTCTATATTTTGTCCTTCTCAACAAATACTTTTTACTACATACTTATAAAATACATTTTTTTTCTTTCTACTTTGAATCACTATACCAACTACATTATAGGTAAGAAGCAATAAAAAGAATACATTTTATAAAATACCTGCTGCCAAAACATGTCAGGAATTTTTGTTTTTGTAGTGCTGCCAATTGAACCCAACGCTCACAGGTGCTAGGCATGGGTTCTACCACTGAGCTACACCTGAAGTCCCATGTAAGCAATTTTTAATTTAAAAATATAATTTAGGGGCTAGAAGTGTAGCTCAATGGTAGCATGTGCAAACCCCCAGGTTTAATCTTCAGTACTGCAAAAACAAAAGACAAAATTTGGTTTTTTGTTTATTTGTTTTTAAAAACCTCTAAGGTCTTTGTGTGTGTGTGTGTGTGTGTGTGTGTGTGTGTGTGTGTGTATGTGTGTGTGACTAGGGATTGAACCTAGGGGCGCTCTACCACTGAGTTAGATCCCCAGCCCTTTTTCATTTTTGAGATAGGGTCTTGCTAAATTGCAGAGGCTGGCCTCAAATCTATGATTCTCTTGCCTTGGTCTCCCAAACAGCTGGCAAGTAGTTGGAATTACAGGCATGCACTACCATGCCCAGCTTTTTTTTTTTTTTTTTTTTTTTCCCCGGGGGGGGCGATACTGGAGATTAAATCGAGGGGCACTTTACCCCTGAGCTGCATCCCCAGCCCTTTTTGTTCTTTTATTTTGAAACAGGGTCTCACTAAGTTGTTTAAGGCCTTGCTAAAATGCTGAGCCTGGTCTTGAACTTGTGGTCCTCCTGTCTTAGCCTCCTAAGAGACTGAGATTACAAGCATGCATCACTGTGCCTGGCTCCATGCCTAGCTTTAAGGCTTTTCAAATGTCGTTTAAAAACAATTTTGAGATAATTGTAAGAAATATAAAGGTTATATACCCTTCACCCAGATTTTCCCAATAATAACATTTTGTAAAATTATAGTACAGTATCATAATCAGGAAAATGACATGGACACAATCTAGTGAGTTTATTCATATTTCACCAGTTTTACATGGATTCCTGTGCAGAGAGTTCTATGCAATTTTATCACATATAGACTTGTTCGACTGTCACCATAGTCAATACATAAAACAGTTCTGTCCCAGGACTCCTTTCTATTCACCACATCTGGCATCCACTAATCTGTTTTCTGTCTCTATGATTTTAGTTGTAATTCAGTTTTGAGCATGATTTAAAATTGTTGGAACAGGAAAGATCCAAACTCAGATAAATTCATATGCAAGTGTTTATAATAAATATCAGCACTCTGGGAGACAACATGCAGCATTTCTTTTGATCACACTGCTTCCGACTTTAGGATGACTTATCACAACTGCAGCCTATTCTAGGGAAGGGAAACTTACCCTGCCTTTTTAATGAAGAAGCAACAACAGGTTTTTTCAGGCCACTCTTCCTTAGATTACTGCTCACTGCATCTGGAGGCATTAGTGAACTGTTCATCTGTGCACCTGAATAACAAATCATTTACAGTGTTTAAACATATCTTCAGAATAGATATTCACTTGATAATAATTTCTAAGGAGTCTAAAACATAATCAGTCTAATCAGTCTTTGTTAATTTCTAGGCTAGCTTCACAGTTTCTAAAAGGAACTAGCATTAACTTTTTTTTTTTTTTTCTTTTGGTGCTGAGGATCAAACCCAGGGCCTCAAACATGCTAGGTCAATGTCTTACCACTGAGCTACATGCCCAGCCTTGAGCATTAATCTTTTATACGTAAAATTTAAACTTTTTATGCTCTTTAGAGGAAATTGGGGATTAGGGGACAAAAGTGAAAGGAAGAAAAAAAGTCTCCCTCAGGTAACTTTCTGGTGAGCTATCTTCCATTTTCTTCTCTATCACTAATTTGTTTTGCTGGTTTTGTGATTTTTAAGTAGCTAAGATTACACCAGGATTGCCAGATTAACAAAAAAATTCTTTTGAATTTCAGATAAATAATAAATAATTTTAAATATGTTCCAAATATTACATGGGAGATATTTATACTAAAAACCAAGGCCAAATGTTTTCTCTGATGAGTGCATAACAATATGTAATGGGGGGGGTGATTGGGGGAAGAGAATAATGAAGAAACTTTGGAAGGTGTAGAGGAAAATGAGGTGGAAGGGGGTGGAGGACAGAAAGATGGTAGAATGAAACAGACAGGATTTCCCTATGTATATGTATGATTACATGAATGGTGTGAATCTACATTGTGTACAACCATAGAGATGAAAAGTTGTACCTCATTTGTGTACAATGAATCAAAATGCAGTCTGTAAAAATAAAAAAGATTTTAATAAAAAATTGTTACTTATCTGAAATTCAAGTTTGAGCATTCTATACTTTATCTGACCATCTGAATGACCTAAACACTTCCCCAAATTGTTTTTGTGTAGTATCAGGTATTAAACCCAGGTGTGCGCTTGGTTTTATTTTTCACTTTGAGAGACAGAATCTCACTAAATTGCTGAGGCTGGTCTTGAATTTAAGATCTTCCTCCCTCAGGCTGTTGAGTTCATTGGGATTACAGGCAGGTGCTACCACACCCAGCCATTTTAAGGTTCTTAATAAATACTGCAAGTTATTTTTCAAAATGGTTATAGTAACTTAAACCACATTAGCCATGCCCGGGACCCCAGATTTCACCTTTGCCTGTGGTCTCATCACTTAAAAAAATCTTTGCTAATTTGGTTACAAACGTTGTTTAGTTCCACTTTTATTTCTAAAAGGTTTACTCTGTTTACTAGTGAGTTAGAAATTTGTTCCATGAGTAGAGTGGATATTTTCTTTTTGTTTAGTCTAGGTTTCTTGAAATTTATTTACTAGGGTACATCAACGTTTTTACATATTTATACAAGTTATATGATTTATACAAGTCCTTAACTGATATTAAGTATTTGAATTAACGTGTGTATATGTGCATAGATGGTTCCCAATTTATGATGGTTTCGCTTAGGAGTTTTTAACCTTACTATGGTATGAAAACCATCCATGTTCAGTAGAAACCCTATTTTGAATTTTGACCTTTTCCTAGGTTAGCAATATGTGGTATAATACTCTATTCATGGTGCTGGACAGCAGCAGTGAGGTGCAGCGCCTAGTTAGTCACAAGATCACTGGGGGAAACAATAGATACTCTACAGTGTACTATGTCACTACGCTTTGCTGTTTGATAGATTAGTGTATTAGATACATTTTTTTTAAGATATTTTAAATTTATGATGAGTTTATCAGAATGCAACCTTCATAAGTCAAGGAACATCTCACACACACACACACACACACACACACATCTCCACATACTGAAAATACAAACAACAAACTATATTCCTAAATTAGGGTGAGAAATATAACTAACCATCGTCACAATTTTTTGTTCAGGGGATTAAACTTAGGGCCTTGTGTAATCTAAACACATGCTCTTCCACTGAACTACACCCTCAGGCTACCAGTTTTTTAAAGTACTCTATGAAAGAAAACTTCACAATACTGTCCTAAGGCCTATTAAGGTATAAGATTAGTCTGACTTTAAATTTGGTTGGACCTTATTTTTGGTCATTAAAACCAACTTTCTCCTTGACTTGATAAAGAACTGTCAATAGGGGACTGGGGTTGTAGCTTGGTGGTATAGCACTTGCCTAGCATGTGTGAGGCACTGGGTTCTATCCTCAGCATCATACAAAAATAAATAAATAAAATAAAGGTATTGTGATCATCTTCTAAAGAAAAATAAAGAATTATCAATGGAGGATAAAAGTCATAAGAAGGGTTGGGGCTGTGTTCAGTGGTAAAGCATTTGCCTAGCATATGCAGGATCCTGGGTTCGATCCCCAGCACCAAACACAGACACACAAACACACACAACACCCCATAAGAACAAAAATGATTTCCAATAATTGCTAAGATTCACTGAAAGACATAAAACAGTAAAATGATGGGCTGAGGATGTAGCTTGGATAGAGCTCCTCCTTAGCATGTTCAGGGACATGGGCTCAATCCCCAGCACCATACATGCACACCGATACTCACAACCACACACACTATCTATAAAACAATACCCAGAGACTCTACCACCAAAACAAACAAATAGTTGCTCACCAGATACTTCATCCTTTTTCCTCTTCTTTGGCTTAGAGGCAGTAGACTCACAAGCTGATACAGTTGATTCTGAATGGCAACCTATTTGGGGCACAATAATCTCTTTTAGACCTAAAAAATAGAAGATTTCTGAATTACTAATACTATCCAAGAGTAAGTATGGGCCCCCATCTAGAGAAAAATTAATTTATAAAAATCTCAATCCCCCAAACAAAGGATGGAATGACTGCCTGCTTTAAAATAAGTTCCTTGAGCCAGGCCTGTGGTGTATGCCTTTAATTCCAGTGCCTTGGGAATTGCAGTTGCTTGGAAACCAGCCTCAGCAACTTAGTGAGACCCTGTCTTAAAAAAATAAAAAGGGCTCAGGTTACAGCTTGGTGGTAAAGTCCCTGAGTTCGATCTGCAGTGTCACACAAAAATAATGATAAAATAAGTTCCTTGAAAAAATCCCCCAAAACATATGCATTTGTTCATAGATCATTAACTCAATAGATGGTTCTACAGTGTAATTTATAACTAAAATGTTGGGAGCTGCTACCTGCTAAAGATCATGAAGAAAATCATGAAGAAATTGAAAGTGTCAGCTGGACACAGTGGCATATACCTGTAATCCCAGTGACTTGGGAGGCTGAGGCAGGATTTTAAGTTTGAGATTAACCTCAGCAACTTAGACCCTGTCTCAAAATAAAAATAAAAATAAAAAGGGCTGGGAATATAGCTCCATGGTAGAGGGTCCTTGGGTTTGATCCCCAGTATCGGTATCACCAAAAAAAAAAGTGTCTACAAGATAAAAATCTGTAAATGAAAATAAGAGACTTGATGAAAAAGCTTCTAACATTCTTTTGATTAAGGTGCTAGTTTCCCTCATCTTTAGGTAAGAAACAGAGTGAAAGGGATTTGTTCTTTTTGTTGTTGTTGTTAACATAAGACAACTATGAAGTAGAACAAAGTAAAGCTAAGTTTGCTAGATTTATTGCCCAATAAAAATGCCCAGCTCTCTTCACCAAATTTAACCATTCAACAAATCAACCAACCAACCAACCTTTATGCTGACTGGGATTAAAATTAGGAATGCTTTTCATTTGAATTATCCAGCAACTGTTTTTGAAAGTTGCCAGGACAATCTCCAAATCTACCAGTGAACTCTTTCCTTGCTATTTTATAAAAACAGAAAACTATGTCAATCATACCACCTACCGCTGGAATCAAAATTTAGGAAGTCTGAGAATTCCTGAGCCAATGTCTCATCACTGGCAAAGGCACAGATGCAAGCAAAGAAATGAATGCATTTCTGGGCTGCCTCTTCCTTAGAAGCACTTGACTTATTCGATTTCAGAGTCTGACAGGAGCAGAAGAAGCGGCGCTCAGGCAAGCTTTTGGCACTGATTTTCTGCACAAAAGATGTATGCAAATACCCCAAACTATGCTTCTGGCTGGCCTTGCATTTCACCACCAAGATGTTTTTAGTAATCCTCTGTACCAGAGGACCCGTGGGTTCTGTGGCCAACTGCCAAATGGTTTGTTTGGTTTCTGGGGAAGCCTGCATGGCATTCAAGACTGAACTCTTCAGGGTCAGAGGGGTAGCCTCTGCCTGGCAGTTAACTGCCAGTTTGATGTGTTGGCATTGGTTTTCCACAACACCTTGGGTGGCAGCTTTCAAGCAGGAAGGGACATAACACCGTCCAGAGCTCAGCTGAGTGATGATAGTTCCGTCTACTGTCTGAATTGTCGTCTCTGAAACACCCAGCTCCACAAAGCATCTGTAATCAGGACCCCGGTCTCTTTGCCGTACTGAGTAGACCTGCAGATCAGAGCCTGTGATGATTTTGACAGCTTCAACACTAGGCTGCTTCCGTGCACCATAGCGGAATATAGTTCCACACGTCTTGTTCTTGCAGCTCAGCCCCCGGGTTCCGTTGTATGTGCCGCAACGGGGACATTTTCTGATTCCCCTCAAGGTGGCCTTCCCCAAGTCAGACAAGAAAGATGGGACTTTAGTCCTCAAAGGGTTTGGTTCCATTTTTCACAGGCCCTAGGAAGATAAGCCCATCAGCATGAGTACACAGTTACACACACACAAAGTTAAAATCACTTGTGATATTCAGCACAGAATGTAAAATGCAAAGAAGCAATCCAACATTTTAAAATCATACCACAAAACAACATAAATCTAAACCATCAAATGAAATAAAAAATAGATAAAACTTTTCTATTTCTCTATACATTTAAAAAATTCTACTGTAGCAACCAAAGCATTTCTCCACAATCTGTTCTGTACAACTGAAGTTATTTAACCAAATCTGTTTTTTGGCTTTTTTTGGTACTAGAAATTGAACCTAGGAGCATTCTATCACTGAGTTACACTCCCAACCCTTTAAAAATATTTTTTTGGTAAATTGTGAGGCAGGATCACACAATTGCCCAGGCTGGCCTTGAACTTACAATCCTCCTGCCTCAGCCTCCCAAATCACTGTGATTACAACCACATATAACTATTTAAACAAATCTTTACTTGTACAGATATTTAACTTAATCAAGGACTAGAGAACAGAAGAGACAGATTCTTCCCCTTCCTCCATTTTGCACAAAACCCAGTCCATTCCTACCTGTACCAGCTGCCAGGGCATCTGGAAAACTGTGTAACCTGAATTCGTAAGACTTAGAGTGTGTTTCGTTAGTTTGTGATGATCAGAGAGGACAAGTAAAGGCATGATCATTTGCAGAGTAAATGATACTGCTTAACACAAAGTCTTCTCAAGTTTGAATTCTATGGTGTAACAATGCAGACATTCTGCTTCCTCCTTCTTGACCAGCCAATGGCAAAGCTCCTGCCCAATGTTCCACAGTCAAAGATTTCCACTCCCCTAAGTGGAGATTTTGGCAGACTACAAGTAAAACGAGAAAAAAATTATTAATGTTACACAAAGATGGGATGATTCAGGCAGAATAAAGGTTGGGAGTCTAGTTTAGTAGTAGAGCACAAACTTAGCATGTGTGAGATCTTGCAGGGTTCAATCCTCAGTGAACACACACCAAAATCACAGAAGCTAAGTCATTCCAATTATTAGAGAAATATTTGACAAATTATTATGGAAATAGTTAAGTGTTTTACAGTTCTAATTTCAAGAAGGTAAAACAACGTTAACTTTATGACACAGCGGGTTGACAAGAACACCTAAAGTTTATGATATATAATTGGCCAAACACTCATCTTTCCTAACAATAATGCATTACATTCCTAAAAGTGCTTTACGGCTATGCTTCCTGTTGCCATGTGCTGAGCCACTTTCCTCCACCAGTCTTCCACCATGATGTTCTGCCTCATCTCTGGCCATGGAGTCAGCCATCTATGGAATGGAGTCCTCTAAAACCAAGATTATCATCATTGTAAAGAGGCGAGCTTGTCATCATCCATCCAGTGCAAAATTTAACTGCACACATTAACTGTGGACTTTCTGCAAACAGAGCTGCAATTGGAGCTTGCCTTCTGCAAAAGATTCACACAGTGAAAAGGTGTTTGATGGTGGAAGATGCTAATCTCACTTATCAATGTTGTATTTTTAACTCTACAGAGGTGCTGAAGGAAACAGAAAGAGCCTGTCTTCAGAGGAGATAGTAAAACTGAAGATGGAGGAAGAGCCGGAGTATAATTTTAGTAATTAATGACCTGCCATGAAATATTTGTTGGTATTAAACTCAGGTAAGACTAGAAAATGTGAGGTCAGATATAAAAGTCAACTATTTTGGTTTTATGAAACAGCAAAACTATGAAATAGAAAAACATTTATTTAATAAACATTGATCATGTACCATTAAAAAAAAAAAGAGTGCTTTACCTTATCCAGATTGCTTTCACATTCATTATTTCATTTGGATTTTACAATATAAGAGTCTCATTTAAGCCAAACAACTGTTCTACAGATGAAAATAAAGAAATTAAGTACCTTCCTTGGTGGCAGCCAACAAAATCAGCAATTCTGTTTCCACAAACCCACAAAATCTAGGAGTATGAAATTTCTACTTGTGATTTACCCCCTCAATGTTATGAAAATTTTCAGAGAAATAAAATTATACAGTGAGTCCCTCATGTGCCCACCCACTAGATTTTTACAATTAACATTTGGCTATAATTGCTTTATTATGTCTATTTATCCTTCCCTCTGTCAGTCTCTCTCATATTTTGATGTATTTCAGAGTAAAAGCCAGGCGTGGTGGCAGACACCTGTAATCCCAGCAGCTTGGGAGACTGAGGCAGGAGGACTGTGAGTTCAAAGTCAGCATCAAAAACTTAGTGAGGCCCTAAGCAACTCTGCAACACCCTGTCTCTAACTATAAAAAAAGGGCTGGGGGTGTGGCTCAGTGATATAGTGCCCCTGGTTCAATCCAACAAAAAAACAAAAGTAAAGTGAATTACAGGTTTGGCATGGCTATCATTATTTAAATATTTATTTATTTATTCATACAGTATTGGTATTAATTCAAGGGCGTTCTACCACTAAGTTATATCCCCAGCTGTTTTTACTTTTTTATTTTGAGACTGGGATTCACTAAATTGCTGAGACTAGCATGGAACCTGCTATCATCCTGTCTCAGTCTCCCTAGTCCCAGGGATCCAGGCATTTACCACCACACCTAGCTATCATTCAGTATTTTAAATGCTTTTTAAAAAAGTAATCTGCTTGTCATTTTTAAATTGGCAGTTTGCATTGTTTTTCTCCCAATTTCAAAGGATGATTTACAATTTCTTTCTCTCTCTCTCTCTCTCTTTTTTTAAGCAGGGATTGAACCACTGAGTTGCTTCTCTAGGCCTTTTTATTTTAAGACAGGGTCTCGCTAAGTTGCCAAGGCTGGCTTTGAACTTGCGTTCCTCTTGCCACAGCCTCCTGGGTCACTGGGATTACAGTCGTGTACTACCATGACCAGCTTTTGCTGTCTGGATTATGCCCTGTAGAAGGCAATTTTTTAGTATCTTTCAAAATCACAACTACATGTTTGTTCTTTGGGGAATCATTTGTTTTTGCAGTACTAGGGATTGAACTCAGGATTTGGCACATGTTAGGCAAGTGCTCTACCACTGAGTTACAGCCCAGCCCTTTATATTTTTTAAAAACAACAACAAACAACAAAAAAATATCTTCAAGGGCTGGGGATATAGCTCACTGGCGATGTGCTTGCCTAACATGTCCGAGACCCTGAGTTCAATCCCTAGTTCTGAAAAAAACAGAAACAAAAAATACAAAAGTTCAACCTTAGAATAGTTTTACTTTATAGAAAAGCTACAAAGACAGTACAAAGAATTCCTGTATATGCTTCACCTAGTTTCCCCTAATGTTAATATCTTACATAACTATGAGGTATCTGTCACAATAAGGTTTAACAGTGGTGCAATACAACTCATTTCACTACAGACTTCATTTGGATTTCACTAATTTTTCTAATGCCTTCTTTTAAAAAGAATAAACTGTCTACTGTAGAATAATTTTAGATTTTCAGAAAAGTTACAGATAGAACAGAGTTCACAGATACCCCTCACTCATTTTCCTGACATTAACCAATAGTGACATTATACTATTACCACAGGACATTTGTCAAAACTAAGAAACCAGCAGTGGCACCTCATTAACCAAACTCCAGTTTTAGTTCTTTCTTCTGTTCCAATCTAAAATACCATATTACATTTAGCTATCATATCTCCTTAGTCTCCACAGGCCTGTGAGTTTCTGTTTCTTTCTTTTTTTTTTTTTTTTTTTTTTTTTTTGTGGTGCTAGGGATTGAACCCAGGGTCTTGTGCCTGCAAGGCAAGCATTCTATCAACTGAGTTATATCCCCAGCCCATGAGTTTCTGTTTCTTGGTCTTCATAATCCTAACAATTCTGAAGAGTCAGTTTATAGAATGCCCCCCCATTTGAGCTTGCTGATATTTCCTCTGCATACTCCTTTAATATAACTCCACTAATAATTTATCTTACAGATTCCCACATGTGTAAAGTGAGGGAAATATAAAGCTATTCACAAGCACTTTTGTAACAGTAAAGCTTACAAATAACCTAATGTCCTTCAGATGGAACTGGATAAATTAATTACGTTATACGTATGTATAATGGAATACCTTCCCCAAAATAAAGTTTTCTTATAGCTTAAAAAAAAAAAAAAAAAAAGCCAGGCACAGTGGCACACACCTGTAATGCCAATGATCTGGGAGGCTGGGGCAGGAGGATCACACGTTCAAGGCTAGCCTCAGCAATTTAGTGAGACCATCAGCAACTTAGCAAGACTGTCTCAAAATCAAAAACAGAAACAAAAAATAAAAAAGGGGATATAACTCAGTGGTAAAGCACCCTTTGGTCCAATCCCCAGTTTACAAAAACAAAACAAACAAAACAAAACAACAACAAAAAAACCTTGACACATAAAATTGTACTAGGCTGGGGATGTAGCTCAGTGATAAAGCACCTGTTCAGTATGTACAAGGCTCTTAGTTTAATCCCCAGCAACACACACACATACAAAGTACATATTTGTGGGTACCATGTAATGTTTCAATACATGTAAACTTTATATAATGCTCAAATCAGAATAAACATATCTAACTCCTCTACAAATATACAAACATTTTAAGATACTGCCAAACTGTTTACCAAGGTGGCTGTACCATTTTACATTTCCTCCAACAACACAAAAAGATTCCCACTTTTCTACCCCTGGCCAATGCTTCTTATGATCCTCTTCATTATAGTCATTTGATTAGGCAGCCTAAAATGGTAAGTCGTCATGGTTTTATTTGCAACTCTCTACTGAATAATGATGTTGAGCCCCATTTATCATGCTTATATAACCATATGGAATATTTGTTATGTGTAAGAAACCAGACACAAAAGATCACGTGTTGTATGATTGCTAAATGATATATCCAGAATAGGAAAATATATAGAGGCAGAAAGCAAATTAGTAAATGGCAGAGTGGCACATTCCAGTAATCCCAGCCTTGGGAGGCTGAGGCAGGAGAATCCCAAGCTTGAGACCAGCCTCATCAATTTAGTGAGATCCTCAGCAACTTGGTGAGATCCTGACACAAAATAAAAAGGGCCGAAAATGTCCCTCAGTGGTAAGTACCCTTGGGTTCAATCCCCAGTCCCCCAAAATAAAAATAAAAATAAAAGAAAGCATATCAGCTTGAAGAAAGGAGGAATTGGCAGCAACTGCTAATGGGTATGAGGGTCTTTCTGGAGTGATGAAAGGCTGCATAATTTTGTGGATAATACTAAAACTTTAAATTGTAACACCTTTTAAAAGGATGAATTTTATGTTATATGAGTAATATTTTAATGAAGCTGTTACTATTTTAAAAAGAACAAAAATATTTGGAATTCAAATGCCAAAGAGCTAATTTCCTGAGTTTTTACAAATCAATAAGAAAAAGAAGTCCACTGGAAAAAAGGGGAAAGGCTGGGTGTGGTGGTGCACACCTGTAATCCCAGTGGCTTGGTAGGCTGGGACAGGAGGATCTCAAGTTCAAAGCCAGCCTCAGCAACAGTGAGGTGTTAAGCAACTCGGTGAGATCCTGTCTTTAAATAAAAATACAAAATAGGGCTGGTGGTGATGTGGCCCAGTGGTCAAGTGTCCCCGAATTCAATCCCTGGTACCACCCCCCCCAAAAAAAAAAAAAAAAGAAAAAAGAAAAAGAAAAAAAGGAGAAAGGACATGAAAAGACAGTTAAGAAAAAGAAAAAAGTGATTTTAAATATGTGAAGATACTCAACCTTCTAGTAAGAAGCAAATTCAAACAAGGTAACATGGCTGAGGTACAGTTCAGTGGGAGAGAATTTGCCCCACATGCTCAAAGCTCTAAGGCTAATCCCCAGCACCATAAAGCGAAAAACAAAAATGATAACAACAGCAAAGAAAGAAAAAAAAAAAAAAAAGGAAAAGAAAAGAAACACACACACACACACACACAAGAAGCCAAGGTAATACTTCTGCAAAGTGGAAAAAAAAGAAAGTTATCACTGTATTCAGGAGAATGTGGAGAAACATTGTACACTGTTGTTGTGAAATTTTTGGAAGAGATGTAAATAAAAGTAATACACATACTTTGAACAATTCCACTTCTGATATTTCATGAATTGTATTTTCACATGTGCAAAAAGTACATAAAGGGATACTCACTGAAGTACTGTCCATAATTGCAGAAGTATAGAAACAGCCTAAGAGCTCATCAGTAGAGAATTGACATAAGAAAATTTTAGTGTAATCACACTATATGCTATTAAAAAGAATCATCAGGCAACACCCAGGTGTGGTGCAGGTGGGTAATCCAAGCTACTCAAGAGGTGGAGGCAGGAAGATGGAAAGTTGGAGGGCAGTTCTGCAACTCAGTGAGACCCTGTCTCAAAATAAAAATAAAAAGGGCTGGAGATGTAGCTCAGTGAAAAACACCTCAGGGTTCAGTCTCCAGTACAGAGGAGGGAAAAAATGTCTGGGTATGTAACTTAAAGGTTGAACATTTCTGACGTGTATCACCATAAGGCAAAACAAAACAAAACAAGAACTGAGCAGATCTACGTGTACTGTGGTACAAACATCAAGGTAAACTTTGAAGTGAAAAAAGTTGTAGTACTTTGTTTATAACATGCTATTCTTGGTTTTAAAGCGGGCAGAAAACAGGGGTGTATATGTGTGTGTGTGTGTGTGTGTGTGTGTGTGTGTGTGTTTACTGCCTCAGAAGTGATTTGTGACTTGGGAAGCAGTGGGTCTGGAAGGGAGCCTTACCCCTCACTGTTTTGTACTATTTTAATTTTAACATGTACTAGTATCACTTATTACAGATTCTATATTGAAAGCATATATACATACTTAACTTGTAAAGAACCTGTATTTCAAAGTTGAAAGGTCTTTAGGTAGTCTCTTTTCGGCAAATTTACCCGTCTCCTTAGCAAAAGGACATAAAGGGGCTGGTGCTGGAAGAGTTAAGCCCTAACCGCCCCCTGAAGTGGTGGGTTTCCACCCTGGTTCTATCTGGCGGTGGAGCTATATAGTTTGCCGAATGCCTGCGAAGCGGTTAGAGGACGAATGATGACCATGAATTTAAACACACACACACACACACACACACACACACACACACAACACATATACAACTACCCGAGTACTCTCCGTGTGAATAAGCCCTTTCAATGCATTTACTCATGTAATGCTCACACGAGCCTGTGAAGAATTACCCATCTCGGAGATGAAACTAGCTGAGATTTGACGAAACTGTCCCAGCTAGCGGGCATCTAAGTTTGGAACGTGCAGGATTTCCTGCCAAACCGTAAATGAGAGGCTACGGCACTTTAGCTCCGCACCGCCTCCGAATCGCGGGAAAAGGTATCTTTCGGCACAAGTCCGGCCGCCGGCCACCGGGACACGAAACTCCCGCTTCCGGGGCCGGCCAGCCGCGAGACACACATCCCCCGGGACCTGCTTCCCGGCATCCTACCCGCGCGACCGCTCACTTCCGGTGCTGAGTAGGCCCAAGCAGAAGCATCACCTCGCCGACACCGGACTCCTTGGTTAAGCTCTCTGCCGGAATCCCCAGCCATACGCCCCTGTCCCATCGCGTCCGGGTCCTTTCTCAATACAGTTCTCCTACCTGCCCTGCGCCCACCCCACCCTCGTGGGCCCCAGGGCCCCTCGCGGATGACCGCCCTCACCTCTTCTCTCTTCGCCTGCCGCGGCCTTTTACAAACACGGCCAAACTGTTCGCTGTAACGGCGGTCGTTATTGGTCAGAGCCGCCCACGCGCGGCAAGTGCCCACCCACCTCAGGTCGCGTTGTCTTATGGGAATTATAGTTTTCTACTCCCGAAGAACGCTGAGAGTTTTCGGCAGGATCCGGTGCCTTAGCCGACCTGTTAAGCTTAGGTTTTGCGGCGGGACTGGAGTTCTAACCTAACCCTACTGGTGTGGAAGGCACCAACGCAACTCCAGGGCCCATCGCGACTACTTCAGACCCGTGACAATCCTGTTTCTGGGTAGAGTAACGCTGGAAATTGATGCAAAGATAGCCCGAGATTTTCTACTTTAGCAGACGTCAGTAGCGATTTTGTTTTGCCCACCAAAGTGCTCGTTGTGTCTATCTCTTGTATGTTTATGACAAGTTATCTTTTCCTCTCTTGATTACAGTTTGACGTGTTGAACATTTTCTCTTATAATGGGCCGACTGGCCTCCTGCAATCCTAGTTCTGGTCCTTGGAACCACACAGAATAACCCAAAATCTTTGATCATGATTGCAGACAGCTCCCGCGTGCAATGTGTTTCGGAGTGAGGATTCTTACAAAACCCTGGTTTAAGATTTTCTGCCCCTCTCGCCTTAGTCTAGCTGCTTCCTTCTAGTGGTGCTGTGGGCAGGTTCTTTAGTACTGAGAAATTTTATTATTTTTTTAATGGTACCGGGGATTGAACTCAGGGGCTCGTAACAATCGAACCACATCCCCAGCCCTTTTTTTGTATTTTGAGACAGGGTCTCACTGAATTGCATAGGGTCTTGCTAAGTTGCTGAGGCTGACTTTGAACTCGCGATCCTCCTGCCTCGGCCTCCTGAGCCCCTGGGATTGCAGGCGTGTGCCACTGCGCCCCTGTAATTTTAGTCTTCTTAACCGTAAGAGAAATGGTTCTTTTCAGTACTAAGACTTGTAATACTGTTTCTTAAACTGAAGGGATAGGGAAGGGTCAGTCACAGTTGTTCCAGAACTTTTTTACTTTTCTGTTTCGAACATAAGTGTGAATTTTGCATGCCTGGTTGTGTTTTTGATCATATTGGTGTCTTCTAGTGATAAACTGAAGTGGTGGTTTTCACTTGGAAGCGCTGCTACTAGCAACTAGTTAGTAGGTAGAAGCCATGGATGTTGAATATCCTACAATGCACAGGACAGTCTTTCACAACAAAGAATGATCTGGCTCAAATGTCAATAGTGCCAAAGTTGAGAGTCTCTATTGTAGAGACAGGGTTTAACTTTTTTTCAGTCGCCTTGCCTTAAAGGGTCCTAGTTATCTTGAGTTTTCAGTTGAGAAAGGCATGTTTGAGGACAGCTGTCAAGCAACCCCATATTTTAACAGGTTCTTCAGACCAAACACAAAGGCTTTTAAAGAAAGGTCCTTAAAAAAGCCCCTTCTAGCCAGACATGGTGGTACATGCTATAATCCCAGCAATTTGGGAGGCTGAGGCAGGAGGAAGAGGCAGGAGGATAACAAGTTCAAAGCCAGCCTCAGTAATTTAGCGAGTCCCTATCCCAGAATAAAAAGGGCTGGGGATGTGGCTCAGTGGTTAAGCACCCTGGGTTCAATCCCCAGACCCCCCCCCCCCCCCCCCCCCCCCCCCCCCCCCCCCCCCCCCCCCCGCAAAAAAAGCCCTTTCTAGGCCCTGTTCTCATAATTCTCAGAATTTTTTTTTTTAATTCAAAACTCTCAAGTTATGGTTTGACACAGACTTCTTTTCCTCTTGTCTGAAGAGTCTTGAGATAGATTTTTGTTGTAATAATTGTGTCAAGCTCTTCATTTACAATAAGCATCAAGATATAGAGCCAGATGTGGTGGTGCACACCTGCAATCCCAGCGGCGTGGTAGGCTGAGGCAGGAGGCTCTCCAGTTCAAAGCCAACCTCAGCAACTTAGCAAGGTCCTATGCAACTCAGTGAGACCCTTTTTCTAAGTAAAATTTTAAAAAGGGTTGGGGATGTGGCTCAGAGGTTAAGTACCCCAGTGCCCCCCAAAAAATAAAAATAAAAAAAATTATAGAGCCAGATGTGGTGTCACACCTGTAATCCTAGTTATTCAGAGACTGAGGCAGAAGGATTGCCAGTTCCAGGTTAACCTGGGCATCTCTGCAAGACCCCCAAAATAAAAAGTAAAAATGGCTGGGAGAGGTTGAGCATTTGCATAGCATGTGAAAGGCCCTGGGTTCAATACCCAGTATTGGGGGTGGGTAAGCTATATATAAAAATATATAAAAAAAGAGCTGGGGATGTGATTCATGCTTAAGTGCCCCAGGGTTCAATCCCCAGTACAAAAAAAAAAAAAAAAAAAAAAAAAAGGAAAAAATTCATTGTTATATCCTTTATAATCATGTTATTTACACAAGTGTAAATTAGAATTACAACAAATTTTTGCTGTTGATTTCTAACCTTTTTTCTTTATGGTCAGAAAACATGTTACTATTTTCTTTCCTTTTGAAACTCTGTGCTTTTATCTGTTAACAAAAGTCTTCTTCCTTCCTTTGTTGGTGGTACTGGAGATTAAATCCAGGGGTACTCAACTACTAAGCTACATCTCTAGCTCTTATTTTTTTCCCACTTTTTTTTTGTTGATGCATTATAGTTGTACATAATGGTGGGATTGGCTGTTACATATTCACACATGGACACACCATAATATTATTTGACCAATATCATCTCTCAGTATTTCCCCTTTCCTCTTCCCTCCCTGTTGCCTTGCCTCTATTCTACTGATCTCAGATTTTCATGAATCCCCCTCTTTTTTAAAATTTTGATTCATTGTACTCAAATGGGGTACAACTATTATTTCTCTGGTTGTGCACAAAATAGTCATACCATTTGTGTAATCATACATGTACACAGGGTAATGATGTTTGTCTCATTCCGTTCTTTCCTCCCTGACACACCTCCTCTCCACCACTAAGATCGCCCTTCTTTTCCTTCTTCCTCTCTAACTTCCACGAGAAAAAAAAAAACATAAGACCCTGACCTTCTCAGTTTAGCTTATTTCATTTAACATAATGTTCTTAAGTTCCAACCATTTTCCTGCAAATGACATAATTTCATTTTTCTTTGTGGTTGAATAAAACCACATTTCTCTACCCATTCATGTGTTGATGGAAATCTAGGCTGGTTCTATAATTTGGCTATTGTGAATTGTGCTGCTATAAACATGGGTATGCATGTATTTTTATGATGACTTAATTCCTTAGGATAAAGACTGAGGAATGGTATAGCTGGGTCAAACAGCGGTTCCATGACTAGTCCTTTGAGAACTCTATATTGATTTCCATAGTGGTTGTACTTATTTACAATTCCACCAACAGTGTGTAACTTTTTCTCCATATCCCCTGTAGTATTTATTATTGCTTGTATTCTTTAAAAATTTTTTTAATGGACCTTCATTTTTATTTATTTATTTATATGCAGTGCTAAGAATTGAACCCAGTGCCTCACATATGCCAGGGAAGTGCTCTACACTGAGCTACAACCCCAACCCTATTATTGCTTGTATTCTTGAAGACTGCTATTCTGACTGGTGTGAGATAAAATCTCAATGTAGTTTTGATTTGAATTTCTCCAATTTCTCATGATGTTGAACATTTTTCATACATTTGTTGACCATTTGTTATTTCTTCTTTTGAGAAGTATCTGTTTAATTAGTTTGCACATTCATTAATTGGGCTATTTACTTTTTGGTGTTAAACTTTTGAGTTCTTTCTACATTCTTGATTTAATCCTGTCAGAAGAGTAGCTAAAGATTTTCTCCCATTCTATAGGTTATCTCTTCACATTCTTGTTTTCTTTGCTGTGCAGAGTTTTTAAATTTTTTTTTTTTTCTTTTGGTACTGCTGATTAAACCCAGTGCTTTAAAAAATTTTTTTTATTTAGAGAAAGGATCTTGCTAAGTTCTTAGGGCCTCACTATGTGCTGTCTCAATTCTCTGCTTCTCTATGGAACAGACAATACTATTACCATTTTGCAAATGAGGGAATTAAAGGAAAGCCCTTCTCCCCACTGGCTTATCTCCATATTTGGAATATGCATTTTTTAATTCAGTTTTTTATTTCTATTTTTTTAAAATTTAGTTTTAGGTAGACACAATACCTTTTTTTTATTAAATATTTTTTTATTTTTACAGACTGCATTTTGACTCATTGTACACAAATGGGGTACAATTTTCATTTCTGTGGTTGTACACAATGTAGATTCATACCATTCACGTAATCATAAATATTCACAGGGTAATACTTTCATTCTATTATTTTTCCATCCCCTACCCCCTTCCACCCCATTTTCCTCTACACATCCAAAGTTCCTTCATTCTTCTCTTCCCCACCCCCATCATCCCCCGTTATATATCGTCATCCACTTATCAGAGAAAACATTCAACCTTTGTTTTTTGGGCTTGGCCTATTTCACTTAGCATGATATTTTCCAACTTCATCCATTTACAGCAAATGCCATAATTTTATTCTTCTTTATAGCCAAGTAATAATGGAATATGCATTTTTGATTCATCAGTTTAGTATTACCCTTCTATTGTGATAAGCACTTTTTAAATTTTATTTTTTAAAATTTATTTTTATTGTAAACAAATGGGATACATGTTGTTTCTGTTTGTACATGGAGTAACAGCATACCATTTGCATATTCATACATTTACATAGAGTAATGATGTTTGATTCATTCTATTATTTTTTCCTTCCCCCCCACCCCTCCCCACCTCTCCCTCTATACAGTCCCTCCTTCCTCCATTCTTGCCCCCCCCATTATGTGTCATAATCCACTTATCAGTGAGATCATTCGTCTTTTGGATTTTTGAGATTGGCTTATATGATAAGCACTTTAATTCACAGACCCTTGTCAATAGAACTTACCTTTTTAAATTTAATCCCATTTCAGAGTTTCTATTATTATGATTTAGTACATGTATTTTTAAGTCTTTTCACATCCTCCATAGTGCTATAAATGTCCCATTATCAGACTACACAGTTCAACCTAATAATCAGGCCTTGCCCTCTGACCATCAGTGGTTTCAAAGCCATCTTTCTGGCACTTTCCTTTACCCACTCCTGTGCTGGTCTCATCTCATCTCTAGACACTCCATTGTACTTTCTTTTTCCCCATACTGGGCTGAACCCAGGGCCTGGCCCTACCACTGAACTATATCCCCAGTGTTTTAAATTTTTCATTTTGCAACACAGTCTTGCCAAGTTGCCCAGGCTGGCCTTAAACTTATGATCATCTTACCCTAGCCTCCTCAGTAGCTGGGATTATAGGTGTGCACCACCATGACAAGCTAATCCATACAAATTTTTGAAAGCAATACCCTATTGATCCATAGTTTTTTAATGTTACTTTTGAGAATCCAAGTTCAGTATTATTCTGTTATTTTTCCATTTGGCAACTTTTAATATTCAGTTTCCAGTGTTCTAAAATTTCTTAGTATGGGTTTTTTAATTTTTAAATTCAATAATAGCTTTTTTATGATCCTGAAACTTGTCATTTCATTAGGAAAAACTTCCAGATTCTACCCACATCCTCAAGTTCTCTTCCTGGAGTTTGATTAGTTATATACTAAGCCTCCCAAATTAGTCCAAGTTTTTTCCCTCTGCTTTTTTTCTCCATTTAAAAAAAAATTGGTGATTACATAATAGTGGGACATTTTGTTACATATTCATACATACACACAATATGACTGTAATTTGGTCAATACTATTCCCCAGTATTTCTTCTCTTCCTCTCCTCCTCCCTCCTCTGGTCCTTCCTCTATTCTACTGATTTCCCTTCTATTTTCGTGAGATTCCCTCTTCCCCCACTGTTCTTTTCCTTTTTCCTCTCTAGTTTCCACCTATGAGAGAAAACACAAGACCCTTGACCTTCTGAGTTTGTCTTATTTTGCTTAACATATGGTTTCAAAAAAAATATGGAATGGAGTGCTTCATGAATTTGCCTGTCATTCTTGCACAGGGACCATGCTAATCTCTGTGCTTTTCTGATTTTAGTATATGCTGCCAAAGCAAGTATCTTCTTTTGATTTCTGTTCAAAGACATTTGTCTTTTAGTATTTCTGACTGGCACACTTCAAAGTAGGATGACTGATGGCCAAATTTGGATTTTTTTGGTGGGGACTTTCAAATGTCAGTACCTGCCTTTTGGTAGTCATTAGTTTTTTTGGGCGGGTACAGGGACTGAATTCAGGGGCACTCGGCTGCTGAGCCACATCCCCAGCCCTATTTTGTATTTTATTTAGAGACGGTCTCATTGAGTTGTTTAGTGCCTCACTTTTGCTGAGGATGGCTTTGAACTCTCAATTCTCCTGCCTCAGCCTCCCGAGTTGCTGGGATTACAGGTGTGCGCCACTGCACTGGGCAGTCATTCCTTCAATTTTTTCACAGAAGGATCCTCTAATATTTTGCCTGGTGGTCTTATATATATATATATGGCTGTTGATATTCTAGAGCTGAAGAAAGGTAAGAAGTTAGGGAATGCATTTATATAGTAAATGTGCTTTGTTCCTTTCTGTACAGCATGGCCTAGTAAGGAAGTCTGCTGTTTCCTTTTTTTAACTTTTTTTTTAGTTGTAGACGGACACAATATCTTTATTTATTCATCAATTTTCTCATGTGGTGCTGAGGATCGAACCCAGTGCCTCACATGTGCAAGGCAAGCACTCTATCACTGAGCTACAGCCCCAGCCCTGCTGTTTCCTTTTTTTCAGTTGAACTATTATCAGTGATATTAGCCTCCCATTTCAGAAGTCATAATTACTGGTTAATTTTGGTAAAAATCTCAGCTCTGAATCCAGTGTGGCAGGTGACTGAATAAAGCAGAAACTTTTAATAACTGAAGGACACTCACTCAAGGTAATCACTGTAGATACTTCTAGGCTTCATATTTGGTTAATCCCTTATCATATATCTGTGTGAATTAAAGTCTCCAAATGAAGGGAGAAAATCATATTCAATTGCAACACACTCAGTCATTTTATTAAGGCTTTTAAATCAAAATTCATAGTTCTGGAGTTATGTTTTTTAAATCCTAAACACAACAGTCAAAATAGAGTGGTTGGAATAAAATGTAATAGGAATAACTCAATTTAAAGACATAATTGTTTTTAGAAATCATTTAAGAGGTTTGCTGTTTTATTTTCTATGAATACTTTTTTTTTTCTAATTCACTTAGTGAATTTGGCTACTCCCTTTGTAAGCGCAATCTAGTCCTTTTTGATTGCCTTTTCAAATGGGACTCTAATGCATATATAAACGAAAGATGATCAAGCACAGGAATAAAACAGAGTAAGAACCTAGAATGTGAATCTCATTTTCAAGAGGAGACAATATTAACAAGGAAAATGAGACCCTAGTTTGACATTTAGTTATATTTGCAGAATGCAATTTTTTTTTGGTATTAAACAGGTAACCCAATGTAAACCATGGTTTTGGAATAAGAATTAAAATATATACACATATCTGAGTGAGTGAATATAACAATATGGTTAGACCAAAAAGAAAAAAATTCTCACACACAATAATCACTGCTGAGAAAATCCCACAGGTTATAGAAAACATAAAGGAACTTTAATATCCAAACAGGGTAAAGAATTCTGGATTAATGACCCATTAAGAGTGAATCATTTCAGGTTCTTTACAGTACCAGAAAGTCTGAATGCATATTGCAGAGAATAAAATTAAAAATTTTAGTTTCCTACCAATTAGAATAAAATTAATAAAAAAAATTTTAATTTCCTTACCTGATACTAATTCCAGTATAATTTTTTTAGACCGAAAAATCTTTAAATGATTTGTTTTAACACTAAGATTTAAACCAAAGTTAGCAATGTTTCTGAAACGTGAGTTTGTTCAGTAGTGACCTTTTCATTGTGAATACCAGTATCCCTTTCTTCTCAAAAAGTAGTCAATGTACATTGGAAGATTTGTACAGTAAGAAAATATATTGGCTAATAAGAACTGTTATTACTTGAGACAGTCAAAATGAAAAGAAAGCTACACATGTTCAGATTAAATTACTTATGCCCAAACAATTACCCTGCAGTCCATGAGTGTATAGGAAAGTATTTTTTAATAAGAGAAAAATGAGGGTCCTAAAATAGAGACACATAAACCAGAAGAATCTAAAAATAGCTTCCTGATATTTTATTTTGAGTATTTAAGCTGCTTTTGGTTGCATGCCCTGATCTGTAGAAGTTAACAAGGAAATAATGTTTCCAAGTATTTAAAAAATTTACTCTTCCATAAAGCAACTTTTAATGTATCAACACTTAAAAATACACAGTGACTTAATGAAACATCAGTACAACTGCATAGAATTGAGCTCCAGAGAACTATACACTTAGAAGCTGTCTTTCCTGGGCTCTGGTTTACAAGGTATTATTGGCTTAGAGACCAGCTTAGAGTCATTTGTCCTACCTGGAAGATACAGGACAGGAAACTCATTTGACTTTACAGGCCTTTTTGGTTCCTAAATAAAATACTGGGAGCTCTTGGAGGGTCTTAAAAACCATCGACCATTTAAACATATATACTGGGGACCCTTCCTCCCTGTGAGTAAAGGAAGATGATTTGTGACCTTCACTCAAAACCAAACCAAACCACATCTCCCACAACTCTTCTAAGAGACTCTGAAATGTACTAGAAATTTCAAAACTAGAACAATGCCATCAAAGATTAAACTTCTTAATGCTCGGAGCCATACCAAAATAATAAAATTGGTAACTCCAATAAAACAGATACCCAAAGAATCAAAATAGTGATTGCACTGAGGATTCTTTTCTTTGAAGGCTGTTTAAGGAGGTAGGATTTTAAGGTTTTCTTTCTTTCTTTTTTTTTTTTTTGTTTTTGTTTTTTTTTTTTTTTTGTTTTTAATCTATCTTTTGGCCTCTGGACATTTAAAAAATGCTTTGCCCGGCTGGTCCTTCAGGCTAATTTTGGAGTTTACGATGAACCCCAAGCCTGACATAAGGATAATCTACAGTTTCACAGCTATCATTTGTACACATTAAAATTAAGTTGATTTACTCTTTTTAAGTAAATCTAACTAGAAAATGGCAAATTATATTCCTTTACATACAACTTTGTGTCTCAAATTCTTGAAAAACAAGAGATGATTTTGTATTCAAAGACTACCAAAGTATGTATTTGATATTCACATGCAAACAACCTAAAATCTTATAAATCTCATGTCAACTCTGCATGATGCCTTTAAAAAGGAAATGACATACAAAGTTTGTTAACTGTGCAAAATATTAAAACTGCTAAAACATTTTACATAATGAAATAATACATGTAAATGTATAAGTTGACACATGAAAGTTACATGGCATAAGAACTTATCACATTTCAGAGATTTTCTTGAGTAACAAGTTTTTGTTTTTACAGTTCCTGGTACACAGCAAAGTTCATCACAGAAGATGAAAATCCTTTCAAACAAATCCAACGGAATTCTTGAGGCACCTTCTCATATAAAACACAAGATGAATGCAACTACCAATCCATCTGAGAAAAGTTTTCAATCTAAGTGAACATCATTTTTCCCATTTAACTGTGTTTTACAGAACTTTAATAAGGCAAGACAAATTTGTGAAAAAATGTAAATACAAAATGATGTAAACTAATAATTTATATTTAAAAACCCCAAGGGGTAACAGTGAAGATGGTATAGCTCAAACAATGCCTTTTATTTTTTTAACCTAAAACAGAATTGTGCACAAGCTGAAGATAACAAAGAACTTCTAGACTGTGCACAGTTTTGGTTTTTCTTTCTTCCTTTCTTTCTTTTTAAACCATCTTTATATTACATGTTTTAAATCATATCAGGAATGCAAACTAGAACTGCACACTACTTTAGTGGAAAAAAGTTCAACATTGTGCAATTTTCTGCCTCTTAATTTTTTTAAAAAAGTGGCAGCAATCCCTGCATTTGTATTTGAAACAAGGATCTGAGAAACTTTATCAAAAAAGGTAATGAAGGCAAAAATTGGCAGACATCCAGCATCTTGTTTCTTTTTAAAACAATGTGGATGATAAGTAATTTCATGATTAAAAAATGAATCTTTTAAATAAATACATTGTATCTGATATTTGCACTGACTGATTTGATAAATCTTTAAGTAAACAACGGCTTTACTACACTCCCTGTAGCCTCAAGCCACTGGCTTTATATTCTAGAGTCCTTTTTCACTGGGTTTCATACCCTGCCACTCGATACCCCGCTGGCTGATTAGGCAACATGCTGCCATTCTGTCCTTGAGGCGGCTGTACTCCGTAATTTGGTCCCATCCAAGGTGCAGAAGACTGTGTCTGACTGGTAGAGAATGTGAAAGAAGCAGAAGGGAAGGAACATCTACCAGTTAAAACAATGTAATTCTAAGAACAAATCACAACTGTATGGGAAATGGGAAACATATTTTCTTAAACCCAAATATAAGAGTAACTATCAAGCCAGAGAAACTAAAGGCAAAAGTAAAGGAAAACTGTTCATTCTACCTCTGAGTTGGACTTAAACTGAGCAAGCTACTACCTGACAGAAACTTCATCATTTGGTATAATAAGAACTAGTATTTAGGGCTAGGGATGTGGCTCAGTGGTAAAGTGCTTACCTCGAATATATAAGACCCTAGATA
This sequence comes from Sciurus carolinensis, assembly GCF_902686445.1. Taxonomy (NCBI): domain Eukaryota; kingdom Metazoa; phylum Chordata; class Mammalia; order Rodentia; family Sciuridae; genus Sciurus; species Sciurus carolinensis. The sequence continues at coordinate 22,147,326 of NC_062225.1, forward strand.
CAATCCCCACCACCCAACAAAAGAACTAGCTTCTTTTTTTTTTTTTTTGGTGGTGGGGGGGTGTACTGGGGATTGAACTCAGGGGCATTCAATCACTGAGCCACATCCCTAGCCCTATTCCGTATTTTTATTTAGAGACAGGGTCTCACTGAGTTGCTTAGCACTTTGTTTTGCTGAGGCTGGCTTTGAACTGGAGATCCTCCTGTCTCAGCCTCCTAAGCCACTGGGATTACAAGTGTGTGCCACTGTACCTGGCAAGAGGTAGCATTTATATTATTCATAGAAATTAAAATAATTACAAGCATATGTAACTCATAAATTTTTTCAACGTAAGATTTTTTTAACTACAAAGTATCTATGTCTAGTTTGTATTTGAGAAATGTAAGTATAATGGCATAATTTCAGGGTGCATAAGGAAGCTTGCCATATAACAATATATGAATTAAAAGTCTCTGGCACAGAGAAAAGCATAATGAACAAAAACACCTAATTTCAAAAAAAATACACTGCTCTTTTTGTTTCAATTGCTGATATGCTACCATACTGAAGACGAGCAGGGACTAAAGAAACTTCTGGGCCACGTGAGCATGGCCAGGGCTGCACTGGCAAGCCCCAGAAGCACATGGGAGGCCAGAATAATGCTGGTGGCTTGTATTATTACCACAGAATCAACTCTTGACAAATATGACTCAGTTACTTTGGAAAGTTGGTATGAGAAATTACCATTTAATGATCTATTGTCAAACTGTCAGCCCTGATAAAATGTGGACCTTGGTCAGTGAACAGATAAAGTGCTGCCAAAATAAGACTGGAACTGTTCCCACCAGTGATGCAATGTAATTTAGCTACTACAGTTTTGGGGAAGGGAAAGCTCTGAAAGTAGCCAGTCATCATCATCATCATGAAGATCAAATTCCTCACTAGAAGAGCTGAGGAGACTTTTTTGTGTGACTGTGTCCAAGTAGCCAGAAGCCACATGAAGGGAAGTTCATTACATGCTAACAAATACTTTACTCTTGGGTGAAAATATGTGTATCAAAAAATGGCTAGGTGACCATTAGTCATCTGAAAAGCTTTACAACTATTAAGAACTTATTTTCTCACTAAAAAATTAGTTGATTCTTTACCAAACATTACCAGCATTTGTATGACTCTGAACATACTTCAAGGCAACACGTTTCTAGGCAAAATAAATAAATAAACATTTTTTTTTTTTGGTGGTGGTGGTGGTGGTGGTACTGGTGCTCTACCACTGGGATAAATCCCCAGCCCTCTAGGCAAAGCTTTAAAGATTACTATTTAAAACTATAAATCAGGCAGGCACAGTAGCACATGCCTGTAATGTTACGGCACTTGAGAAGCTGAGGTAGGAGGATTCTGAGTTTGAGGTCAGCCTGGGCAACTTAGTGAGATCCTGTCTCAAAAAATACAAAGATCTGGGATGTAGCTCAGTGGTAAAGTGCTTTTGGGTTCAATCTCCAGTATCAAATCAAACTATAAATTGAAAACCACTCTAAAATTAAGTCCTTCAAAGGATACAGTTATGCTTTGCATAAGGGGCCACATTACCTACCAATTTCTTTTGGACATTTTCTGAGATTAATAAAGCAAAAGATCAAACATGCTTACTTAAATCCCTGTTGGTTCCATGCCTGGCCATACATTCCATATGCAGGTACTTGCCATCCGTTAGGCATATATTGGCCAATCTGTTGTGCATTTCCATACCACTGGCCCCACTGGCCATAAGCTTGTGGATATCCAATTTGATTCTGCTATTAGGTAAAATTATGACAGATAATTTAGTACAATTTGCAATTACTTGTATAAATGCAGCTCTCATAAACCACAAATACTTAGCCAAAACATATAACATAAAACATCTTTATAATTAAAAGGACAGTATAAACAATAATTTAGTGACTATTAAAGGGCATGGGATTGTGGCTCAGTGGTAGAGTGCTTGCCTCGCACATGTGAGGCACTAGATTTGATCCTCAGCACCACATAAAAAAAATGAATAAAGTAAAATAAAGGTATTGTGTCCATCTACAACTAAAGAAATTATAAACAAAAAAACTAAAACTGAAAGAAAAACCTGCCTTAGGGCCAGGCATCGTGGTGCACACCTGTAATCCCAGCGGCTCAGGAGGCTGAGGCAGGAGGATTTCGAGTTCAAAGTCAGCCTCAGCAACTTAGTGAGGCCCTATGCAACTCAGTGAAACCCTATCTTTAAAGAAAATATAAAAAAAGGTTGGGGATGTGGCTCAGTGGTTAAGTGCCCCTGAGTTCAATCCCCAGTACCAAACAAACAAAAACAAAACCTTTAGGTTCTCCTGCTGCAACTCTACATCATTGTCTAAACAGCATAGTATATAAGGCAGTGATAATGCCCCAGTAATCAATATTAAACTTAGAATAATGTTTAAGTGTTTGGTAAACTACTTAAATTAAGTAATCTATGTAGTTTAGGATTTTCTTACTCCCACCTCTGTGCTCCACTTAAAACTTCCTCAAAAAATCTTTGCAAGATCAAGTTTAAAGTTGCTTAGAAAAACAAAAAGCAGTAAAACCTGGAAGAAATGCCAAGGCTCTACATATATTTATAGCTTTATTTTTGTATCAGCTGAGTCAAGCACACTTGTGAATTCTCCAAATTGTATGTGAATAAATCTACCAAGTATTAAAAAAAGATTTAATACCCTGTTAGGTTTGTCGGAGCATTTTAAAATCTACTGTGTGAGCATGAGTCAATTGAGGCAGTTACACTCATTATGTAACCACTGCAATCCGTGAAACACCACTCTAGAACTATAAATACATGTAGGAAGAGCTCTTATATAGTACAAATTGAACTAGAAATTTATTAACAAGAATTATCAACAATTCTTATTTTAAAATAATCTTACTATTATTAGCCCAATAATTACTTCCCAAAGTTCAGGACCCTCTTACCTGTTGCACAGGATTTATCATATCAAGAGTTTCTTTGCCCCAATAGCATTTCACAACATGACCTTCAATGGTAGTACCATTAACAGAAACAATTGCATGTGCTGCACTTTCATGGGAATTAAACCTATTGAAAACAACATTAAGAATAATCAATAAAAATAATCAATAAAAAATAATCAATAAAAATTCTTTTAAATATTTATGAATAAGGGGTAGGAGGGAGGCAAGAATGGAGGACGTACAGATTGTATAAAGGAAAAAGAGGGGGGTGGGGGAAGGAAAAAAAAATATTTATGAATAAAACCTATCTTTAAAAATCAAGGCAAGGGGACTGGGGAAATAGCTCAGTTGGTAGAGTGCTTGCCTCCCAAGCACAAGGCCCTGGGTTCAATCCCCAGCAGGCAAAAAAAAAAAAAAAAAAAAAAAAAAAAAATCAAGGCAAGGGTTGGGCTGGGGGTTGTGGCTCAGTGGTGGAGTGCTTGCCTAGCACATATAAGTCACTGGGTTCTATCAGTACCACATAAAAGTAAATAAATAAAATAAAGGTATTGTGTTCATTTAAAACTAAAAAAAATTTAAAAAAGAAATCAAGGCAAATAAATTCAATAGCCATTTGGCAGGAAAAAAAAACTCAAAATGATCCTGAGGTAAAACAAGCAGTTGCTTGATTTCCTTTGCTATTTCTTTCAAAGATCTTTTAGTTCTGGAGAAACCTTTTAAAATAGAGGATGTTTCGTTGGCCTTGCGTTGGAAGAATAAAAAATACAAGAGCAGATAATGCTATATGCTAGAGAAATTTCTATTTCTTTATAGTTGAGGTAAATTCTTAAGAAAACCATTGTTAAATGTTCAGAAATTATTTGAGGGGGAAAGTTTTCACAAAAACCATCCATACCTCACAAATGAATATCCTTTATCTGGAAAGACTCGAATTTCCATTATTTGTCCAAATGGTGAAAAAGTCTGACGCATTAGTTGTTCTGTTAGACAAAAAACAAAAGAAACCACACTCAGTTATAGTAAAATCCTACAAATATTAAGCTTATCAGCTTAAAGATTAATTTCCATATAGCACATAGGTAAAGCTCCCATACCTGTTAGCCCAGAAGTAACACCTCCACAGTAGACAGTACAGTTGCTTGGACTAGACTGATTTACAACCTCATCATATGATAGCTGTTTAGTGTTTGCTGGAGAAGGAAAAAGTTTGTATTTTCAATTCATTAAATAAATGTTCAGAAGGAGAAAAGCAGTATTAACTATCCTACGGTAATGGCAATATTTACCTTGATCAAAATGCTTATAGAGAACACATATTACAATTGACTTTAGGATTAAACCTCCCCCAGGAATGTCTAAAAATTTACCCAATATTCTCTACAATAGGAGACTTGACATTAGAGATTGAATATCATTTATTATTTAAAATTACAAAAATGAAAACTAAGTACATTTTTGAACAGTAGTCTTGATTTGCTTCTCATCTATTTCTGCAATAAGTCTCCGGGAACAGCTCTAACTTTTACAATGCTAGTGTATTTTTCTCCAAAATTCCACATTTCCTTTTCTTCTCCAATACACCTACACTCATATGTACTCTTTGGAGCTGGAGGCTTTCGGGTTGCCCAGTTAGTTCTGATTTGTCTTCCACCAAGCCATTGGCCACCCATCTGTTGAATAGCGTTTTCAGCATCCTGTTCCGCACATTTTAGAAATGACAAAGAATATAACATTAGCAGATGGTACACAACTTTTAGCAGTAGACATAACCTTGTGCTTTTTGTGTTAAGTGAACATACTTTATGAAATACACAATATACAATAGCTTTGTAAAAATGCTATAGTACTAAGCTGGGTGCAGTGGTGTACGCCTGTAATTTCAGAGGCTGGGGAGGCTGAGGCAGGAGAAGCCCAAGTTAAAGGCCAGCCTCAGCATCATAGCCACACCCTGTCTCAAAATAAAAAATAAAAAAGTGGTTAAGCTCTCCTGGGTTCAATCACTGGTAACGCGTGCGCGCACACACACACACACACACACACACACACACACAGCAATGGTACCTTTAACTGTTTTGGATATCTGACTTTGGAAACATTAATCATCTGAAAAAGTTCAGAGTCCAATGCTCTAATAAGGTAGCTATCATCGATTTTATGCAAGAACTCAGCCTAATGTGAATAAAAATTTTATTTCCCACAATTACAACAAGCTTGTTAATGATAGTATTTGGTTTCTCATTCATCTAAAAGTAAACACGAGGCCATTAATCATGTTCTAGGCATTAGGTTAAGAGCTGGGGATACACTAGGGCAGAGGGACAAAAAGTGATTACAAACTGTAACAGGTACCATGACAAGATCAAAATACTAAGATAAATAATATGGGCATGGAAATCTAATTTAGACAGCCTGAGTAGGAAAGTGCTGATTAAAATCACAATCTGAGACTGTGGGGAAGCAAGCCCCAGTAGATGGAAAAGCACTGCCAGTTTTAAGGCAGGAAAGAATTTGATCTGCACTGAAAAAAATGTAGAAGATTAGTTTCAGTAGAATCTAGTGCATAAAAAGGAAGGATGTTAGAGAATTGAAAAACTGTGAGGGCATCATGATCTGAAGTAGAAGGGATCAAACCAAGAGGTTGAGCAATAGTGTCAGCCCTTTTTTATTTTGAGACAGGATCTTGCTAATTTTAGGGCCTCGATAAGTTGCTGAGGCTGGCTTTGAACTTGAGATCCTCCTGCCTCAGCCTCCCAAGCCACTGGGATTACAGGCATCTGCCACCACACCAGCTTGATCTATGTTTTAAAGGCATTCTCAGTGCTAGGAGAAGAATGGTATAGGGAAATGGATAGTAAAAGGAAAAGAACATTTTATGAATCTATTTCAATATTACAGGTTTTAAAAAATGATGTTGGAAGGATCAAAAGTATTGATGGCTTCCAGTGGGGTTCCGGTGAGCGCTACCAGCTCTGCAAATGAAGCCCCCGAAATTCGGACAACGTAGGAGACTGGCTCCGGGAAGTCTACCACTTTGCCACCGATAGGAATGATTTCCGGAGGAACTTGATCCTGAATTTGGGACTCTTTGCATCAGGAGTTTGGCTGGCCCGGAACTTGAGTGATATTGACCTAATGGCACCTCAGCCAGGGGTTTAGCCAAACAAATGGAATTCCTGTGCTGCACTCAAACCTTCCAAAAACAGCCTACAATCTGTGACTGGCACAAAGTATTCCCTGATGGCAGCTGAAGTTGGATTCAGAGGGCACATTCACCTTCCCCAGCTGAATTCCATTCTCTGGTCAACATTCATCCTCTGCCTAAGTGTTGCCTCTGTTCTGTAAAGTTCTGTACTTAGTTCCTAAGTTTCTGCTTAGGTGATCTTTGTTCTTGTTCCAAGGAATAATAATGGTGTTATAACAAATATTTGAAATAAAGATCACACACAAAGATAAAAAAAAAAAAAAAAAAAATGATGTTGGCCAGGAGTAGTGCTGTAGCTGTGGCTATCTATAATCTAAAGGAAGGGCCAAAAAATGGGATAGGGGGAGAACACTATAAGCAAAAGGGGACAAATCAAAGATAATTCCTAGGTTCCCGCTTCAGAAGTTGGAAGGACAGTGCCAGCTTTAACAAAAAAGGAGGACAAAGTCTAGGAGGAAGGTGGGGAACAGGTTTGAGGAATAAATGAAGAGTTCTGCTTAAGACATATAAGCTTAGGATGTCTGTGAAACATCTAAATGAAGACCATTTGACTCTAGTTCTTACTAAATAGATATTCACTAGTGATTTTTTAAAAATAATAGACCCCTATATTCCATATTCTCAAATGGGAAAAAAGAGTTCAAGCCCACTCAAATCCCCAACTTATTTCCCTACATTGTACTAACCACAGTAAAAACCTATAAATCGGGCTGGGGAGATAGCTCAGTTGGTAGAGTGCTTGCCTTGTAAGCACTAAGACCCTGGGTTCGATCCCCAGCACCAAAAAAAAAAAAAAAACCTATGAATCAATACTCTAAGGAACTCAAAACTATATATGGCTACTAATCTGTTGTATAAATTATTTGTGTATCTTTCCAAAAAGATACTGTGACTAACAATAAAGTAAAACTAACTATGCTGTCATAATTTTTATTTTCTTACCTTATAGGAAAAAATACCTTCTAGTATTTTGATCTTGTCATGGTATATGGTATCTTGTTGTTATATGGGACATGTACTTGACTGATCTTATTTCTTTTTACCTGTCAAGATGCTTTACAATTTCCAACTTTTCTTCTAATATACGGGTTTCCCCCAATTCTATAAGTTTATCCACTTTCTTCACAGATTTTTCTACTTTCTTAGAAAACAGTTTTCATATAGTGAAGATGATAGCTATGCTACACAATACATTGAAACAACTACCTGATCATCTGATCAGAAGACATAAAAAGTTGCTTTAAGAATGACTGAGCTATAAATGCAGTGCATTTTACATTCTTTCCTGTCCTTGCTAACCATATATAGGTTTTTAAAGAAAATATCTAATTTGGACAGAAAATCTGGGGCAAATGATCACAAGCAGTTATAGTACCTATCTAGAGAGTAAAAGTTCATAGGAATAATCAGACATAAGGTCAATGTAAGCAGACACAGAACTAGAAAAAACAATTTTTTTGAGACAGGGTCTTGCTAAGTTGCCCAGGCTGACCTTGAACTTGTCATCATCCTGGGATTACAGGTGTGTACCACCATGACAAGTTTAAAAATGTTTCTTTTTTTAAAACTTTTAATGGTTCATTCTAAGATACTCTTATACAGAAGGTACACTGCTTTGTATTCATATCAGGCAACCACCTGTCTTAATATAATAGTGAACAATAAAATTTAAGGTTTAATAAAAATCTTTATAAAGATTTGTACATATTAATTCTCCCACCATGCATCCCTGTAGTTTTGCAAGTGTGATCCTGCTGCATTTAACTGCTCTGAAACCTCAGTTATATTAAAAAATTTTAAGCACTTAATTATTTAAACTGGGAATACACTTACAGCATTAAAAAGTGTAACACAGGGGCTGGGGAGATAGCTCAGTCAGTAGAGTGCTTGCTTTGCAAGCACAAGGCCCTGGGTTCGATCCCCAGCACCGCAAAAAAAAAAAAAGTGTAACACAATGTACAGCGTATTACTTTATCTGCCTCCAACAACTACCCCCAAACCCAAAACCCTGCTAGAAGATTTTTTATCCCCACAAGAGAAAACACAAAAAAACCCACAAACATCATATTAATAAAAGTCCCTTTCCTTTTTATGCAAATTAGCTTTCCAGCTAATAATACATATAGAAATCTTTCTACAATGAGTATAGTATCCTTCCTGGTCTCTATAGAAATCAGAAATTTTCAAATTTATGCAAATTGGTGTTCAGTAAATATTTCTAGAATAAAAGGAAAATATGAGAAGTTTTCAAATACAACATATAATTTAAAAAAAAATTTTTTTTTTCAGTTGTTGATGGACCTTTATTTTATTTATTTTTATGCGGTACTGAGGATTGAACCCAGTGCTCACAAATGCTAGGCAAGTGCTGTACCACTGAGCTACAACACCAGCCCCAATATATAATTTTTTAAAGAGGTTCTCAACGATCAGAGAATTTTATTTCTTCCTTTTTAATTACTCTGGAAATATAAAAGGAGGATAACAAGATTTTTCATTTTTCCTTGCTTCCTTTTGGGTGCTTGGGGATTGAAACCAGGGTCTGCAGTATGCTCAGCTGTGATCTACTACTGAACCATGTCCCCAGCACCCATACCTGAGATTTTTAATATCTATTATCGCTGATAATTTACATATCTTTACCATGTACATTCTGAAACACTTTTTCAGTATTTTGTAGGTATCAGATGCTAAATAAATGTTGACTAAATAACCAGACAGGAGAAAGAAGACATCTTCTAGTGAGGGTGCTAATTATCAGCAAAATGAAAGATAAAAGAGAAATAATTAAACTTGTTTACATTCTTTATTATTAAAGCACTGCACATGCACTTCTGATTGAGCTCACCCATTTGTTGAAAAAGGAGACAAAGCCATATCCCTTAGACTTTCCTGTTGCCATGTCTTTTACCACTCGGGCATCTCTGAAAACAGAAACAACCAGAAGTTTAGGTTTGTAAACTGTCCTGTATATATAAAATGAGAATTTCATATACATCTCATTTTCAGGTTTCACCTTCATTAAAGTAAGCCTTTAATGTAAATTCACCTTTTAGTCTATAAAATTTATATTTATTAGCAAATGAGGCTTTATGTTATGGACATGCAAATCAATAACTTCTTAAATATTTGTATATATTATACAGAAATTGCCTCCCACTTCAAAATGTTTTTTAAACTTTTAAATATTAGACATGGTAAAAATAGCTATTTACATAATTACTTAACCACTTATAAGGTTTCCAGGCACATTAAATAATGGCTTTCTTTAACCATGCAACTTATAATTTGCTATTTGATACCATATTCTACCTAATAATTAAAAAATTAAAACAGAGAACTGGAAATAAAAGAATTAAAAAGTTGTATATTCCCTAAACTAACTATTTCATTTGCTCAGATCAATTTATTACACACCCCCTTTGGGAAGGGTAAATTTTGAGAACTGGATAGTTTGAGAAATGTTAAATCATTGAAGAAGAATACTAAATATACTTGAGTTTTAAAATATATAAGAAAAGATTTTATACTGAATTTTATAACAGCATTCATATTAAGATTGATTGGAAACTATAAGATATAAAAGCAAAATTTTTAAAAGTCAGAAAGTAAAAAAGCACGCCAACATTTATCCACTGTGAACCGTAGCTTGTAGTTAGCCAGGGCAACTCTGTCCATTCTTCAGAGACACTCTGCAAAATAACCAGAGCCCTATTATTTGAGATTGAGTAAAAACCCAGCCATGATAGCTAAAACTCCATACCTCAAAAAAATTGGACTCAAATTGTGCTTCACAGACAATCTGCTTTTAACTTAGCCAGGTATGTAACAATGCTTGTTCTCTCAGGACACATGAACAAAACAGGCACTTTTATAACAAAAACCCAAGTCAGAAAGCCATGCAATGTAATTTTATATTAAAGTATATATAAGCATATTTTAGATCATTGTAGGAATTGATTTACTAAGTGTAGTCAAAATGACAGAGGTGCTGGTGAAAAGGGGAAACTAATGCAAGTCACTTCGCAATATGTAAAATTACCTTATTAAATTACCTGTATGGTACACATGCATTTAATTTGGTATGTGATTCACTTCTATACCAAAATTTTGCTACATTACTCAGGAAACATGAAGAGCTTAAGTTCTGTAAATTAGGAATTATTGTATTTCTTATACTAAATTTTTAATAGGCCACTGCTTATTATATACCTTCTATAAAATAAAGCATTGTTAAAGGCTCTCTATAAAAAATACCTATCATGAGAACCCTTCAACATATAGTTATCACTTATCTCTTTTAACAACAACCACCACCAAAAATTAAATAAATAAATAATACAAAAATATGCTGTGAATTGTCTTTAAAGTTTAGGAGAAATAACTCCTTGTATAGCCTAAAACTCAGACATCACATATTACCTCAACCTAAAATTATAACATTAAAGAAAAGCCTTACCAAGAAAACAAATCATGTATACATTAGTAGTTGTGGGACTGTAAGAAAATCTACAGACTGAAAATATGATGCCAACATATTTAACAAAAAGAAATTACTAATCCATGATTTAAAAATCATGAAACTGTTAAAAGGTCATTTAATCTAAACTCTCAAATTTTTAAACAATCTTTATTTCATTCCAAACTAAACTTCCCATTTTCTGAAAAGTTACTACAATCAAAATCAAAGCATTTAATCTGTTCACAAGTTAGATAGAGGTTTTTCTTTTTAAAGCTTCAGGAAAGATCAACTTCCAAATATACTCAACTATAACTTATTTCTCCTAAGAGACTTCTCTGAAAAAGCAGCAGCAAAGATCTAGAACAAGGTTCTTAGTCATTTATGGTCCTGTGACTACTCTGAAGATAGGATGACAGTTATATTCTCCACACCAAAATGAAAATGCACACAATTCTGCATAGGGATTTAGAGTCCCTGAGAGGCCAAAGGTTAAGGACCTCCAAGTCTAGATTCTTGAAAGCAAGTTAACCATTACTGAAACCTTTAGACAGATCAAGAGGAACAATTAAGAAATTAAAACTTTATTTTCCTAATCAGTTTTCACAAAGAAAAATGTCAACACTAACAGAAGAATCCATTTATAAGCCCTAATTTTCTGATTACCTTAAAAAAAAAGTTGGTCATACCAATGAACTATAACTCTTCAAATGAAAACTCCCCAAATTCATCAGCAATGTGACTGGCATTTACTTTCCAGTCTCCTGATCTCATTTCTGCTATTTGTCTGCTCAATACAAACCACAGTTAGAAACTTCCTTTTTACTTATTCTTCTAGCTGAAATAATACTAAAACACCAGAAATCCTAAAAAAAAAAAATTGCTTTCTAAACTCAACCATTACTCATAAAAAAAGTATTATAAAAAATTTTGCTATTCTTATTCTAGTACGGCATGCTTTTCAAAATATTAATGTTCTTCTATGATGAATGCTACCTTGACTGAGATATATAAAGGTCTATAATGTATGATTTGTACCAAATGCAAGCAAAAAGTGCTTATAAAATATTATAAAGGCACTATTATTGTTAACAGTTAAAAAAAAAGGATAAATACTTAGGAAATAAACTTAATAGCTGCCTTTAAGGTACAATTCTTAAAAACTCTTTTTGTTAAATTATATTAACATTAAAATGCATGGTATCATAAAAGTGCCCAAATAATTCCTTAATCAGAGCTCTTAGTGACTAAATATTATTATCTACCTAGCATGACACCTATATAATAAACTATAATATGTACAATGCAAATGTCTCTTAAAAACTAATGCTTAAATCTTTGAAAAAAGAGTTTAAGATAAAGATCAAAGATTTATTAATGGGAAAACAATTCTTTGCTCTTAAAGTCTGGAATGATCTCTAAACAATGTAATGTACTATAATTCAAGAGTTAAAATTAAGGTCCCCAATTCACAATAGAATTATTTTTATTACTTTTACATAAAATTGTTTCTAACTAAAAGCATTTTATTTATCTTCTGTTACTTACGATATTCTTCCAAATGGCGCAAAAGCTGCTTTTATATCTTCAGTTGTAATTTCTGGACTGAGATCACCAACAAAGACATGGAAATGATCTTATAAGGGGATAGAAGGGGGAGTGAAAAGAAAAATAAAACTTTAGAATTTAAAAAGACCAAAATCTATCCAATAAAACATTCTTAATATAATTTATAATTTATAATAAGGTATTTAAAAACTATCCTATCTATAAAAATCCTACCAATTTTAAACATAATACATCAAGGTAACAATATAGGAAAGATTCTTTTAAAAAGACTATGATATAGCTAACTAGAAACTGCAATCATATTTCTATTTATAGTCAACTATACTGGTCTAAGAGAATAAACTAATAATATACAACAAGTTTCAGTACTGTAAAAATTTAAAGACTTAGCATTCTGATAGAAATTATTTACTTTAATTCATTTTACCACTATATTAAGGCTTTACAAATTAAAACAGTGGTATTAATTTATGTAGACTAGATTTGTCTCAGTTAAGACAATTTACTGAAGCTAGCTACATGATATATTTGGTTTAACCATATTTTGTGAAGAACAATCAAAGAAATACCTTGCATTGCAACAGTTTGATGTTAAAGTATTTGACAGTTTTCTCAAAAGCCAACAGTTTTGGTTGCCCAGACATTACACCATTCAGTTTATGTGAATCCATGTGCAAGTGAACTAAGACTGAAGGCAACAGAATGAAAACAGTAATCCCTTCACTTTATATCAGAACCATTAAAAAAAGCATTGGAGAGAAATAACCATCCTATATGTGAAACTCTTTTATAAAAGACAATTCTCAAGAAACACAAAAAATGCAAAATTTTTGAATATATACTTTAAAATGGACATACATATATATATATATATATATATATAAATTTTGACAAAGTATATTTGGAAAGAAGTTACCCCTATGTGGTAGGCCTCAAGCAACATATTGGGTTGCTCTTTGGTAAAGTTTCAGGAGCAACTCAAACACTTGGAAGATCTGTATATGAAGCCCAGGTGACCTCAAGGAAGCAGAGTATCTTGTCTTTTAGTTGGTCAAAGTATTTTTAAAACATCAGCTGCTACCAAGGGAAATTGCTTGAACTAGCACCACAGTAGTGGACAAGTCACATTTGGTCAATACCGGGAGGAAGGGGGGAAAATATTGCCAAAGAAATAAAACAAAGAGATTACTACCTAAGCCCTCCCCCCTCCCATATCAGACAAAAAAAAAAAAAAAAAAAAAAAAAAAAAAAAAAAATTCAGGTGGTTAGTGAATACCCTTTCAAGAGATTTCATTTTATGTTTAAGAAGATACAATTACCTTGTGAACGCTGTGTGCTGACAACGGTACTACCTGATGACAAAGATTAGATTTGTTCTTAAATTTATTAACACAAACACATTAAATCATATCTTAGGAAAACGATCAAAACATTACTGCAAACATGTATGTTTATATGCTTTACAATAAAACTACTGGGTATAATAAAAACAAAGGTTCGAAGAGTATAAAATATACTTACTGCTTGTATCTTTCTTTTGACTGCTGGGAGTAGTTGCCCAATTCACTTTGACTTCCTAAAAAAAAAATTTTCTACATTTATATTACATAAAAATAAAGTTCAAAATCAGGTTTGCATCTATGAATACATAAAAAAAGGTATGTTTGAGATGAAACATTGAAGGGGAAACCAGTTCTAGTCAAGTTTTTTAAAATATTTTTTTAAGTTGTCGATGGATCTTTATTTAATTAATTTATTTATATGTGGTGCTGAGAATCGCACCCAGTGCTTCACACAAGTGAAGCAAGTACTCTACCACTGAGCCACAACCCCAGCTCCTCTAGTCATCTTTTGACCTACATTTATGCCAATAACTTCAACAAATCCTAATCTTTATACATCTCTGTTAACATTTAAATAACTTTTTTTTTTTTCTTAACAAATGGTATCAGTGTATTTTTTCCCCTTTATTCTTCCCTCATTAGCAACCAATGGTACAAGACATTTCATCCAAGTTTCAGTAATTCAACATATAGTTTAGCACTTACGTTCAAGGTACCATGATACGAACATAAACACGGGCCCTGCCCTCTAAAAGTTTTATCCTGCCATTTTAATACTAAATGTGAAAGACCTTTTGTGATAAAGTGAATACAATGTTTCTAAAAAGGAAATGAAAAAATACAACTTAAAATTTACCAGCACAAGTCTCCTTTTTGAATTAGGATGACAGCTTACCTTACCCATTATCTTCCGCCCATTCATAGCAGCCAGTGCTGCAGCTGCATGACGATGCTCATGAAACTCCACAAAACAATACGGATCATTTCCAGCTGTCTGAGAATAAAGACAGAAGTCAAATTTAAGCTTTATTCTCCCATTAACTTAAAATTATGTAAAGATTTTTTTCTTATAAACTAAGTTTATATATTTATCAGGCTATGAAAAATGAATGGTGCATTCCACAAGTAAGTTTTTAGATAAAAAAGTAAACACTTAAAAACAATTTTTAAGCTAGGAGCATTGAGAGTTCAAAGGCAGCCTCAGCAAAAGCGAGGTGCTAAACAACTCGGTGAAACACCATCTCTAAATTAAATACAGGGGCTGGGGTTATGGCTCAGTGGTAGAGGGCTTGCTTAGAATGCGTGAGGCCCTGGGTTCAATTCTTAGCACCACATAAAAAATAAAATAAAGGTATTGTGTCCACCTTCAACTTAAAAAAAAAAAAAAAAAAAAAAAAAATATATATATATATATATATATATATATATGTAAATAAAATACAAAATAGGGCTGGGGATGTGGCTCAGTGGTTGAGTGCCCCTGAGTTCAATCTCCAGTACCAAAAAAACCAAAAAGCAAAAAAACAATTTTTATAGGAAGTTATATCTTCTTAGACAGGTTTATACTACACTGCTGTAGCTTAATCTTTTAATGACTAAGTGCCCTAAAAAGTGAAAAATGTAGCTAGTAATACTATATGTTTTTATTTTTTCCCATCATCATATAACCATTTCTTTAAGGTACAAAGATTAAGTTTGATTAATATTATTATTAATATTCTCAAATTCTCCTTTGATTTCTTTTTTGGGGGAAAGCTGTGGTACTAGAGATTGAAACCAGGGCCTCATGCTTGCTAGATGAGCACAATACCATTAAACTATATCTCCATCCCTCTTTTAAAAATTATTTATTTTGAATCAGGGTCTTGTTATGTTGCCAGAATGGCCTGGAACTTGTGATCCTCTTGCTTTATCCTCCTGAGTAGTCCTTTAGCATTTTATAGTTTTTTTTTTTGGTGCTGGGGATCGAATCCAGGGCCTTGTGCATGCAAGGCAAGCACTCTACCGACTGAGCTATCTCCCCAGCCCTAGCATTTTATAGTTTTTCTATCCTCTCCGTTACATATTAATTTAATTACTATGACTGTACCCATCCCCTTACTGTTTATAACTTGACAAATAACAAAATCCTAGCCAACCTAAGACCTGTTTCTAAAATATAGGTAAATAGGCTCTGGAAACTAGAAAGGTTCTCTGGTAAGTAAAGTTTAAGAATCAGATTTATGTATGAATATATGTATTTATTTTTGTGGTATTGGGGATTGAATTGAGGGATGCATTATCATTAAGTCTTAGCCCTTTTCACTTTTTATTTTGAGACAGGGTTTTGCTAAGTTGCCAAGGCTGGCCCTTGAGATCCTTCTGTCTTAGCCTCCCAAACAGCTGGATTACAGGCATGTGCCACTGTACCCACTAGAAGTTTTAGAATGTGGACTTTCTGACACAAATATTTTAACTACTTAGAAGCCTTATAAAAAGTTTCTTATTCTCTGCTGGTAGTGGGATAACATAACCTGGATTTTTTTTTTTTTTTGCTTTAAAAAAAATTTTTTTTTTAGATGTTGATAGACCTTTATTTTATTCATTTATTTGTATGTAGTGCTTCGCACCTGCTAGGTCAAGTCCTCTACCACTGAGCCACAACCCCAGCCCTATTTTTGCTTTTCTTGGGATGCTGGGGACTTAAACTCAGGGCCTTGAGCATGCTAAATAAAAATGATGCCATTGAATTACATTCAAACTAAATCTGCTTTATACCTATCAGTGCAAAATGCTAATGATTTAATAGTCCATTTAATTCTTTCTATAATCTAAATAGAACTGATTCAAAATTCAAAGATGGCAACCACAAAATTCAATATACTGGGACGAGGCATTTTGTTCAAAAAAAATTGGAGAATATATGAATTATCCAATTCAAACTAACAATAAACTTAATGGGAATTCTATTACAAAGATCAATGTTCTCAGGTATTGGAATATGGTATGGAAAAGATCATGTATGTTAATTTGTATCCCAAAAAAACAAATTTTTCAAGCTTTTATACTCAGGGGTATAAAATTCCCCATCAAAATTTTTAAAATTTGTTTTTTAGTACATATTATCATTCAGAGTTAATACCAATTATATGAATAAATTCTATTGTGTCATCTACACATTAAGGTCTGATGGATAGGAACTGCCTAATTTCAAACTGCTTAAATTTGAGAAAAACTCGACTTTCAAAAATAAAATTTAAAATACTTTCAGTTGGGTGTGGTGACACACGACTAATCCCAGCAGCTCAGGAAGCTGAGGCAGGAGGATCTTGAGTTTAAAGCCAATCTCAGCAATTTAGTGAGACCTGAATCAATTTGGCAAGACCCTGTCTTTAAATAAAATATAAAAAAGGGCTGGGGATATGGCTCAGTGGTCAAGCATCACTGGGCTCAATCCCTGGTACAAAACAAAATGAAACCACTTTCATTGTACCAAATGTATATTATTTTTTACCCTATTTCCCAATCTAGTTATAATTTAAGTTGTAGATTAACTGACCAATTAATTAAGTAATTCTGATGCTTCAATACATTTTAAAACAAGAGCCTAGATACATACATACCCACATATAATTATCATCTGCTCTAGGAATGATTAGTAGTTCTGTTCTCTTCCTTTATTTAGCAAAGAAATCAAAATCAGTTTCTATGAGAGATTCATTACAAATATGCTAAAATCCCTATGAATTTAGACATAAACTAAGAAGTCTTAGAACAAATGGCTTTAAAAGCTATGTCAAAAAAGAAGAAAGTTAACTTAAGTAAAATACCCTTACATCCATAATCATTTTGCAGTTTTTACAAGGTCCAATCTGGCTAAAGAGTTGGAGAATCAGAGCTTCTGTTACATCTCTGGAAAGGTTACCGACGTATCTGAAACACAAAGAAAAGCAATTCACCATTTTAGATTTGCTTCTTTTGTATCAGTTCCTAAAGTTATTTACTGAAATAGGAATGCTGAGAGATGGCAGATCTCTTTGCCTTAAACTATACTATTTGGGAGTACCTTGTAAATGTTTGCCAACACTTCAAAAACCCATAGTAGATTCAAAATGTAGTATGTGCAAATATATTAACCACTACTAGAAGAAAGGAAGGTAGTGTGTGAGCATACGCATGTATTTTATTTATTTTGCAGCACTGGGCATTAAACTCAAGGACTCACACATGCTAGGCAAGTGCTCTGCCACTGAGCTACACCCCCAGCCCCCCTTTTTTTTTTTTTGGCAAGAGTTCCTCTCAGATGCCCAAACTGACCTTAAACTTAGCAAATTCTCTGGCCTCAGACTTCAGAGTAGCTGGGATTACAGCTGTACACCACTATGTACTATGTGTATTTTTGTCAAGGTTTTGCAAATTAAATTTGTTGCCTATTTTTAAGTTCCTAGGAATACCTTAGGAAGTTATGCTTTTGAAACTCTTAAATCATTATTAGAGATATAAAATATTTTATGCAGTCAATCCTGGGAAGTATTATAATTTCTACTTTTTTGATGTTATTGGGGGTGTTTAACCCAGGGGCATTCCACCACTAACTACACCCCCAGCCCTTTTTTATTTTGAGGGGATCTTGCTAAGTTGCTAAGGTTGGTCCTGAACTTGTGATCCTCCTGTTTCAGTCTCCCAAGTCAACGGGATTATAGGCACATGCCACCATGTTCAGCTATTTCTATACTAACACAGAGAACATTCATTTTCTTCCAATTTTTAATTCATATTATTCCTCTAATATTTTCTAATTTATGTATACTTTGTGCAATGAAAATTTTTATAAAAATCATGAGCAAATTGCTTCTCAGGTATGGTAGAGTTCACAAATGAGGAAATTTTCACTGAACATCACTGATCAGTAGAATAAAGATAAAAGGGAGTACCAAGATTCCAGATAATGAATTGATGAGAGGGTGGATGAGAGAGAGAGAGAGAGAGAGAGAGAGAGAGAAAGAGAGAGAGAAAGTAATAACATTCACCCAACAGCAATTTGTCAGTATTAGAGATAATTACACCAAATTCTTGTTCTGAAAATCAATAACTAAAGGGAGAGAATTAAGTATTTATTCTGCCTTTTGTGTATAAATTCCTGAATAGTGTGATCTAAAGGTTTTAATTAGGGAAAGTTCTTTATTACAAAATGCTAGTTAACAAATAAACAGGATGACATTAAATTAACAATGTATAAGATATAATAGGCAAGTTCATTCATAAATGGGGGAAAGGTTGGTATGTAAATGGATAACCAGTGTGCCAAAGTTATCATGGATTACTTAAATAATTGAAAAGGGAAAACCCTACCTTAAAAATGAGTGCTTTGGCTGTCACCATTATGACTCAGTAATCAAACTTTAAATCACTTAAAGATGGGCAACGAGAAACTATAGTATGAATTAATATCACCTATGGAGTATTCACATCAAAAAAAGTTCAACCACTCAGGTTGAAGGTTAAAATTAGATTTAAGGAATAGACTTAAAGTTTATACTGACAACCAAATATAATGAATAAACCTTGATTGGATCCTGGATAGGAGGGAAAAAAAAAGCTTGTTCTTGCAGAATGCTAATAAATAAATGTGGAAGGAATGAGAGGAAAAAAAAAAACCACCATTAAAACTCTACAGTGGGATGGGGAGATAGCTCAGTCGGTAGAGTGCTTGCCTTGCAAGCACAAGTCCCTGGGTTTGATCCCCAGCACTGCAAAAAAAAAAACAACACAACTCTACAGTAGCTGGGTGAGGTAATACATGCCTATAATCCCAGCTGGGAGGCTGGGGCAGGAGGATAGGAGTTCAAAGGCAGTCTCAGCAAAGGAGGCACTAAGCAACACAGAGAGACCCTATTGCTAAATACAATACAAAATAGGGCTGGGGGATGTGGCTCAGTGGTTGAGGACCCCGAGTTCAATCCCCAGTACTCTCCCCACTGCCTCAAAAAACAAAAACAAACAAACAAACAAAACCCAGTAATAATTGCTACAGGCAAGATCCACCCATGAAAGTTAAAATTAGTTGATGAAATTTTAAGGAGAAACACTTGCAGAGCCTCATAGCCTCAAAATCACCAAATGGTGATTTTATCTTCTGACCACAAATTCTTTTGATATACATCCCGCTAGGAAATGTACCTCAATCCTCAATTCTCTCTTTTTGAGTGTGAGCTAACTTTAGTGACTCATCTATATTCCCCACCACTGAGGTACTGGGAACTGAACCCAGAAAATAGCTTGAACTTGTGATCCTCCTGCCTTAGACTCCTGAGTTGCTGGAATCACAGGTGTGCACCACTGCACCTGCTAGTTGACTCACTTCTGATCAAGAAACCATTTTAAGAAAGTAGTCACCGTACACTGAAGGAACAGTATCTCCTCACAGATTGAAAGAGTGTAAAGAGACTTAGCTAAATATAATGAATTATCTTGCATTGGATACTGGAAAATAAAAAAAAAAAGGTTATTGGTGCAAAAACTGGGTAAGGTGAAATAAAATTTGTAGTTAATGGCATTGCACCCACCAAGGTCAATTTCTTATTTTCGATAATTGTAGAATAGTTATGTAAGATGTTAATATTAAGGGAAGTTGGGTGAAGACTGAGAATTCCAAAACCATATCTGCCTGGATCTGTTCTCACCTGACTTTTGTGCTAATAAAAAATTCACAAAACTGCACTTGTCTAAATGAAAAAATGGATTTTCTGAAACTTTAGTATCTACTTTGCTGAAGGCAGAGATATAGTGACAAGTGGATAGTGTTCAGAGAACCTTAATTTTATCACTTACTCTTTGCAAACCTAAGATTTCTTGAGAAATATTTCCTGAGTGATACTTGATTTGAAGATAGGTAATGATAAGCAGTAAGAACACACTAGCTTAAAAGAAACACTGGCCAGGCACTGTGGAGCATGCATGTAATCTCAGTGATTCTGGAGGCTGAGGCAGGAGGTTCAGAAGTTTGAGGTCAATCTCAGCAACTTGGCAAGACCCTGTCTCAAAATAAAAAAGAGCTGGGATGTAGCTCAGTGGTTAAGCACCCCAGGTTCAATATCCAGTACCAAAAAAACTAGGGGTAGGGGGTGGGATATATATATATGTATATATTCTGTTTGTACTGACTTTATAATTACTTGCTTAATGTATCCTGTTATAATATCCAGGAGCCTCCATCAATTAACTCTACACATAGCTGTTTAGAGATATTTTCTTCTCAGGAACCTGTACACAAAACTTGCTCTCAATGTTAGACATCATTACAGTAGACTACAGGTAAGATACATTTTCATATTAATCAAATGACAAAATCTTCTCTGTGCAAATAAACATGAGTACTGAGCCCATTATAGTAGTCTTTAACTTTTTACCAATAAGTCAATCACTAATATCTATCTCAAAATTTTTTAAACAATACTATTACAAGTCTATTTGCTGAATAAATAGTCTGAGACCAAAAGCCCAAACAAATGTGAAATCTTCAGATCCTTTTTATATTTATTAGTGGGGCACGGTGGTGCACACTGGTAATCTCAGTTTCTCAGGAGGCTGAGGCAGGATTGCAAGTTCAAGACCAGCCTCAGCAATTTAGTGAGACCCTAAGCAACTCAGCAAGACCTTGTCTCAAAAACTAAAAAGGGCTGGGAATGTGGTTCAATGTTAAAGTGTCCCTGGGTCAATCCCAGTATCACAAAACAACTTATTTTATACACAGTACTTTCAATGGAAAAGTAAACAAGTTTTCTTATATTTTGTGAAATATTTTACAGTTTACAGTTCACTCTCATTTGTTTCTTTAGTTTTTCCATGCTATTTGGTTTCTAAAAGCAAAGGATTCTCTGAAGTATGGCTTTAAGTTTTATGTGTAGAGGATTTTTTTCTTTCAGCTACCAAATAATTTTTCTTCCTGACTTTCAGAAAGTTATTACCCTATGGTAGAGTTCTATTCTCTACATAAGGGGAAAATGTCAAATAGGTTTTAGAGACCTCCTTACAGCTGGAGCATGTGAATATGATGGAGGTTAGGTGTATGAGAGATACCAGTGCTGAAAAGCAGAGACTGAGGAAAATCTGTTTTGGTGGCACAACAGCAGTGCTAGTGCAAACTGTGGTGTCTGATCTTCAGTGTCTGTGGCAGCAGTATCCTTCCTGGGATGGTCTGTCATTTGATTATGACTGTTGTTTCTCTTTTCTAAATGTTTTCTAAGCCAAGTTCCATGAACTTCCTACAAATTCTTAAGAGTGCCCAATATATTTTCAAATAAATTCTTTTCATAATTAAATTACCCAGTTTCCTTCCTTGCTACATGTATTTAATATCTTTATATAAAAATCTGTACTAACGCAGTTGTAAACCAAGGTCACCTATCATGATGTCTACTGGACTACTAAATAAGTGCACAATTTCATTATATCTGGTTTTTATTTTTCAAACGCTTACTTTTTTGATGAACATACAAATGTTATTTATTTTGCCATTTTAGGGATCCAACCAAGGATTCTGAGCATACTAGGCAAGTGCTCAACGACTAAGCTAAGCTACACCATTAACCTTATTTTTTTGAATAACATTAAAATGTCTTTTTCAGAGCTCGGGTTGTGGCTCAGTGGTAAAGTGCTTCCTTGACTAGCACATGTGAGGAACCAGGTTTGATCCTCAGCACCACATAAAAATAAATAAAATAAAGGTACTGTGTGCATTGACAGCAAAAATATATATATATTTTTTAAAAATGTCTTTTGCAGCTATTCCATGAACTTCTCATTAACACCACAGATTTAAGTTTCCTATGTTGGTATTTACTGTATCACCTCTGGGATAATGTACCAATCCTGTGCAGAAATGGAAAAGAGAGACAGAAGAGAATTAACTGTAAAGGCAATTAATTTAAAATGCCATTTTATGTTACTATAACAAAATACCTGAGGCTGAGTAACTTTAAAGAAAAGGTTTATTTGACTCACAATTCTGGTGGCTGGAAAGTCTAGATAGCATGGCACTGGCATCTGACAAAAAAAGCCCTTGCTGAATCACAACACATTGAAATAGAAAGGGTACCAGTCATATGAGGAAAGAGGCCCAGAGCAAGTAGGTTGGTCTTGCTACAACTTAGTCTTGCAAGAACTACATTTTAAATTCCTTCCCAAGGTGATGCCCCCATAGCCTAATTACCTTTCACTAGGTCCCACCTCTTAAAAGGTTTCACCACTTAACATTGCCAAATTAAGGACCAAGCTTCTAGGATGTGAACCTTTTGGGGACAAACCACACCCAAACCATACCATGTCTTTTTGGGCATCTGGATGAATATGAATATAAACTGAACATTAGTTAATATTATATCTGAAGATAACATTATATCTGGGGATGTAATTTAATTGAAGAGCACAAGCTTAGCACCAGAAAATCTGGGTTCGATTTCCAACAACACACACACACACACACACACACACACACACACACACTATCAATGTAATCTCCTCAAGGTCTAGAATTATACTGTGGTTATGTAAGAGAATGTCCTCATTCTTAGGAAATAAAAAGTATTTAAACACGAAGTGTCATGATGTCTTCAATTAACTCAAATGTTTCAGGGGGGAAAAAAAAGGAAAAAAACCAAACTCCCAAAATGAAACAACCCCCACCCCCGCCACAAATCCACACATATGCTAAATGTTAGTAATTGGTAATTTCACATGAAAGGCACGTAAGTCTTTAACGTACAATTTATGTTACTTTTCTATAAATTTTTAATTTTTCAAAATAAGTAATACCTGAGAAGTGGAGCTAATAGATGAAGACATCAATGCTACTAGTGATGACAGGTCTGCCAGAGTTAGAATTTCATGTCATCTTAATACACATTGTTGAAGTTGGTAACTAAGTCCAAAAGTTACAAAACTGGAATCCAAAACACTTAAAATATTCATTTTTTATTAATACAGCTCTAGACAATTAACCTACAAAGAAAATGTACAAACCAGAATGCTAGGCTGGCTTTGTTTCTAGTCACAATTATATTATACAGAATTTGATAAGGAAGTCCCTGTGAAAATGAGTAAAAAAGCATGGATATCAAGTTTTAACTTAATGATAAATTTCACAAGAGCAGGGATTTTTAAAATTCAGACTAAATATATACTGTCTAGAACACCAATGGAACATTGCTATGTATTCTGTAAGTATTTGCTAAATAAATGACTGCTCAGGATGACTTCAGAACATTTGCAATTTGCTAGGAAATTATTTTGCCTGAATTACTAAAGTTAACAAGGGAAAAGACTGTTTTCTAATTAAGAAACCGTAGAATAGTGTTTGCACATATCAGCATCCTAACCTACTATTAAACAATTACGTACACTTCACAAAAGGATTGTCCGTTACATGATTGCAGAAACTATCTTATTAGAGAGGACCTCTTTCAGTTGGCTATCAGGCCATACACAAACCAGATTGAACAAATGCATCTAATACTAAACCTGAAGACATCTTAAGGGATATCTGTGCTCTCAAAAAGGCTTTCATTTTTATTTATATTATGCAGTAAACTAACATTTTTAGATGATATACACTTCTAAATAAGCCCACTCACTGGTGGTACCATTCTCACATAACACATCCAATCTACTGGTAATCTCTGCTACTAGATTTTCAAAACATATCCAGAATCCATCTACTTTTCATCACTTCTACCAGTACTACTTTAAGTCACCATTTGGTCTCTCACCTGGACTGGCTTCATTGCTAATCTACTTGACTCTGCCCTTTTAATGATTAAAACAGATTATATCACTACTCTGCTTAAAATCCTCCTATGGCTTCCATAACCACTCAGATAAAAGACATAGCCCTCATAGGGTCCTGCATGATGTGTTATCTTCTACGTTCCCTAATAACTCCTTCTCCCATCATATTTCCTAATTCTATGTTCACTCTCTTCGGTCTGTGCAACAAGCATACCTCACCATGGGCCACCAGCTCTTTCTACAGAGCTCCTTCCTCAGATATATTCAGTTCTCCCTCCCCTTCTTTAGTTTTCTCATGTCACTGATTAAAGGGTGACTTTTCCTAACTATTCCTTATTATGTCCACTCTTTCTTCCCTACCTTGTATTATTTTTCTCTTTAGTACTTAATTATCACCTAACAATTATTTATGTTAAGTTCTTAAAAAACCCATTTACATGTGTTCCCAGTTCCTAAGCCATGACTTGTGCTCTCAAATATTACTTGAATATAATGTTTGCAGCACATTGTCAATTTTTGTTTCTTGTTTGGTACTGGGGATTTAACCCAGGGGTGCTTTACTGAGTCACAT
Organism: Sciurus carolinensis; assembly: GCF_902686445.1. NCBI lineage: Eukaryota > Metazoa > Chordata > Mammalia > Rodentia > Sciuridae > Sciurus > Sciurus carolinensis. The sequence goes on from NC_062225.1 coordinate 22,172,189, forward strand.
CCCTAGCCCTTTTTATTTTTTGAGTCAGGGACTTACTAAATTGCTGAGGTTGACCTCAAACATGGAATCCTCCTGCCTTGGTCTTCTGAGTCACTGGGATCACAGGAATGCACCACTGTGCATGGCCATTCTTAGTTATTAATAGTTATTTGGAAACAATGTAAGTAGTATCCAATCACTAAATTTCTCATTTAAGTCAAACTTGCTTTAGTCTCACCTTTAGTTAAAAGTGAATAAATCAACTGAACTCAACAAAAAAGAGATGCTATTTCATACCAAGTACAAGGCCAAAGGTGTTTGGAGAAGAGCGGGGTGGAAACAAGAAAGATGCACAGGTGATGGAAAGGCAAGACCCACATTAGTAAACAGCACTTATTTAGCTGCAGGCTTTTAAAGAGACCTACGTTGTTAGCAAATGTGAAAGCCACACAATAACTGTATAGCTATATCAAAATGCATTTGAGAGTAAATCACACAGAGGACATTAAGGTGCCTGGATAGAAACAAATTAACTTCCAGTAATTAACACCAGCAATGTTTTTCCAGTTTAGTGTGTAGCTTTTATTTCACAAATTTAAAAAGTTTTCAAAGTGACCAAGGCCAATTCAGATTCACTAGACACATATTTTTATTTTTCATAATGGACAATTTCAAATTTACACATAAGAATAATAGAATGTAAATATAACCCATCCACTCGCTACAAATGTCTGAAATTATTAATTGTACTTTGAACACTCCTTGAAATAGTGTTGCAGTATAATCTTTAAGAATGTTTTCCTTACAATGTGTTTCCAAAGTACTGCTGGCAGGAAGATGAATACTGGCAATCTCGAATTGAACACGGTGACGCAGACCACTGAGATGTGGTAAATGGAGGTACTTCCTCTGAGTGACTTAGGAACACAGGTAGTATTAGAATTCAGACTATTTTATTCTCAATGAGTAAAAATCTTGATTCTCTTTTTGTTGTAGCCCATTTTTAAACAAAATTTATTAATCACTTACCATAAACCAGATGCTATGCCAAGAACATATTAAAAGTCCCTGACATACTAAAATTCCAGAGTCATTAAAGCAAACATTTAAAATTAAAAGTAAAAATACTGCTGGGAAAACTTAGGAATTAGTATCTACCCATATTTAATTAAGACTGGTCTGACTGGAAAAATGGGAGATTTTGGTTGAGGGAGACAGAAACAAAGGAGAAGATAATAGAACTACTTGGAACAACAACAACAAAAAATCTTGGAGTGTTCTAATGACAGATTCAAGACAAAATCAGTCATTAGTTGTAATGGTTAAGAGCTAAGGACACTAAAACTGCAGGATGAAGAACAAAAGGGTATATGATCTTGGGTGAGTTAAGACTCTAATTTTTGCTTTTCCTTGGCTACAAAATGGAATAAATTAAAGTTCTGATAAGTACTAAATAAAAATATAAAGCACTTAACACAGGCATATAAAGCCTGGCACACACTGCATTCAATTACTCTGTGAATGAATAAAACTCAATTATTTCTCCTGTAATGGTTAGTCCCCTGTCCCCAATCTAGTACTATTTAACTACCTGCTTTTGTAGACTGGCCTGAGAATGCTGAAGTTGTCTTCATTAATTGATATTCCCAAATCAACGTACTAAAAAGGTTTAAGTTCCCAGATATTTGTGGCAGTTTCTGAAATTAAAAAATTTCAAAATAATATAAGAATCTTAAATGTAAAGGCATTATAAAATACGAGCAGTGCTTAACCCAATATGTAGCTATCATGCTTCTAGCTAAGATGCAAGAGGAAAAAAGTCTAGTAGGTTTTTAGGGAGTGTTCATCTACAGATACAAATTTTCCAAATGCAAAGTTCATTCCCTAATTGCTGCATCCTTATAAAAAGATACAACAAGGCAAAACTAACAAACTAGCAAAATATTTAATCTATTAAGAAAATAAGGCTGGGGATTTAGCTCACTGGTAAAGCACTTGCTTAGCATGTGCAAGGTTCTGGGTACAATCCTGAGCACCGCCAAAAAATAAAATAAAATAAAATAAAATTAAATTAAAATACAAAAAATGCAAAATGTAACTATATTTCCCATATATATTAGAAATATCAATTTAAAATTGAAAAAATTGGGGGGGATTATACTGTAGTTCGGAACAAGTTTAATATCTAGAGTTGTGAAAAGAAACCTAAAATTGTATTTTTAATGCATAGAGCTCTCAAACTGCCAGTATTTCAAGAGTAAAAACAAAAAGCCACGTCAGGAACTCACCGAAAAGGTAACTATGTGAGATGATAGATACGTTAAGTTGGCTTCATTCAAGTAATCAATTTGCTATCTATATGTATTCCATATCAATTATGTTGTAAACCTCGAATACACACAACAAAATAACCCGAAAGATATCTCATTGAGCTTTCCTTTTTTTTTTTTTTTTTTTTGCCCCCGAGAAATGCAACAAAGGCAGGATCGTCTCATCCAATTAATACTCTGAAAACAAAGAATGCGGAGGTGGGGGCACGACTGCACGACAAAGAAAATATCCCCAGCTCGGATCACTTAATACTGAAAAACTCTTGCCTAAATCCGTTATTTATCAACTGTGGCTTCATAATAACTGCCTGCTTGATCGGCAACATGTCAATCACAGAGTAGCAAGCGATTATAAAGATGTATTAAATCCACTTCCCCTCAGTAGATATACTCCTCCGGGTGAGATTTCCATTTTTTAAAAAGCAGTTTCAAAATCCTTGGGTTGTCCGGTTAGGCTTTTTGGTCGAGGGTCGGGGGTGCTATAGAAGAAAAGCCAAAGAGAGGTTAAAGAAAGATATTTGGCTTTTTTCCAGTTGGCGACTGCGAGAATAAAAGTTTACCTCGGCCTCAAGATGGGGGGAAAAGTCCTACCAACGAGAAGAAAAACGAAAGGAAGGGTTTCAGGAGAAAAATAAAATTAAAGGGAAGTCTGTAAAGATACAAAGAGGTTAATTAAAAGGGGGGGGGGGGCGGAAAAAAAGAGAAGCAAGCAAGCACGGGACGACGGGAGGGTCCGCCGAGTTCTAAAGAGAGGTTTGAATGAAAAAGTCTTTTCTCCAGGTCTAAGGACCACAGAGGGCGGGCGGCGGGGCCAAAGGCCGCGCGCTGGTGCAGTTAAGGCGAAGGGATTAATTCTGAGGGTCGACCCCTGTCCCTCCACTTCGTCCTCTCACAGCCCGGGTCTTGGCTCTAAGCATCCAGGTGTGTGCTAAGGAGAGAGGAACCACCATATCGCGGCGTCCACGGAGAACAATAGGCTGGGGAGCGGCGCAGGGCCGAGGCCTCCCTCCGGGACGACCACCATCCCGCCTCCCTCATCGTTGCTCCAGACTCACAGAGTCTTGGGCATCTCGTCCTCCATGGTTGCTGCTGTCGCGGCGGCGCCTCTGGGTCCAGCTCCCTGCCCTTCACTACCTCCCAAATCGTTTGAACGGCTATGGCTGCGGAAAAGCGGGGTTTCTCGGCTGACCGGGGGTTACTTCGTCGTCTTCTTCCGCGGTAATTACACCGAAATGCCCAGCACAGCACGAACAATGAAGCCCCGATTCAAGATGGCGGCGAACAAGGCGCCTAGAAGCAGCCAGCGAAGTGACCCAGACCGCGCAGGCGCATAATAGCCTTGCACTCTCACCCTCGGCACCGCGCTATACCTCAATCCGTAGGTTCACTTGTTGCGCAGCCGCTCTTCCATCCGACGCTGGTGATGGCTCAGACTACGCAGGCGCAAAGCTTAACTATTAAGGCGCAAAGAACTTTCGTGAGCTGCCGGTTAGCTCCATATCCGAATGTTTCGTCAGTGAGTTATGAAATGGAAATCTGTAGGGAAATTTAAAAGTCTAAGTATCTTCATGGAAAGTTTTGTTAAGATTTTTTTTGAAGATATCGTTTGCCCGCAAAAGAAACTACTGCGCCGCCCGGGAATCGAACCCGGGTCGCAAGAATGGGAATCTTGCATGATACCACTACACCAGCGGCGCTCTTGGTAAATGGGACTGCCAGAATCTCTTAGGAATAAATGCAAGCACGCATTTCCCATATGAAGCAATATTTCATATATTATTCGTTTTTTCATTTGAAAATAAAAATATATTAATAGTTTGATAGTTTATATGTACTATTTTTTCATTGCTTTGAGAAATGACTTTATCTCTCATTACAGTGCAGTTAGATGGATGTTCCACTTTCTCCATACAGAAAAAATATTCAACTTTAATTTTTGTAGTTGAAGAAGTAAGGGGTTCAGTAAGAGGAATTTGTTTTGTTGGTGCTAACCAATTTTTTGAGACTTGAAAGATTTTTTCAGAAGGTGGGTTTTTCTTTATTTTGCATTTCTTCGGCGTATTCAGTGTACATTGAAAAGCATTTAAGAAATAATTACTATAGTGATGTTGGTCCCAAGAATCTTAAAGGTAAATGAGTCAGACGACACATAAACTTGCGTACTTTTTTTGGATGGAAGGGAAATTAGGGCTCTGAAACATGATTTGATTTATTCATTATGCGTCTCAATGCATTTTATAAGTTATATGAAATATTTTAAAACATAGGAGAATTTACACATCCAAAAAGGTGATCTCTTCAAAATAGTTCCTTTAGAACTATGATACATTTTGAATTTCCATTTTTGGAATTGCATTTAGAGTCTCTGATACATTCTTCAGATTATAGTAAAAGGTATCAAGATTTATTTCTTGAGGATGAGGCAAATGTTATAATGGATAGTATTTTTAAACACTATTTAAAAGTGTATTTTGAGACAACCATTTAAAGTAGTTTTTACTTTATTCATAGAGGTGTTCAACCATCGCTACACTGATTTTTATTTTCTCAAATGAAACTTCTACCAATTAGCAGTCACTTCTGGATTGCTATCCCATCAGACTTCCCAACTCACTAATCTCTCTGATCCTAAATCTACATATAATGGACATTTCATAGAAATAGAATTGTACACTATGTGGTCCTTTGAAATGGTTTCTTTCACTTAGCATTATGTTTTCAAGGTTCATTGATGTTGTAGCATCTATCAGTACCTCATTTCTTTTTTTGCCAAATATTTTTAACTGTTTTGTCTTATTATTATTATTATTATTATCATCATCATCAGTAGTAGTAATATTTTTTGCAGTGCTGAGATTGAATCTAGGACCTTGCACTGAGCTATATTCCAAGTCCCCTCACAATTTTTTTTAGTACAGTAGTTTTTTAAGTTACAAAAGTACTACTTGTTCACCGTTATAAGGGAAATAATATAGCTATATGTAAGGAAAAACTAAAAATTTCTTTATTCTCCCCTCTTTGAGAACTAATATTAACAAATTAGTCTGTAAGCTTCCACATCTTACTCTATATGCATCCAGATACACATGTATGTAAGTATTTAGGATTTTTAATTATTTCAAAAAATACATTGTATATGCTTTGCAACTTTTCTCACTTAAGCTTACACCACAGGTATTATCCAGTTTGATGAATACAGTTCTTTTTGTATGTGCATACACGGGACTGAATCCAGGACCTTGGGCATATTAAACACACTACCACTGACTTATACTACCAGCCCCAACTTTAGTTTTTGTAAAATTTATTGTAAAAACAATAAATTACCATAGTTGGTACTGATAGACCTTCAAGTTACTCTATCATTTTTCTGTTACAAAAGATGTTGCAATCCTTGTATATATATTCTTATAAATTGATTCTTTTATTTCTGTAGGATAGATTCCCAAACATGGGATTGCAGAATTAATTAATATATATATGATATATGCAACATATATCATATATGATATAGATATGTAATTTAGATAAATGTTGTAATCATTCACATTCCTACCAACAATGCTTTTAAGTCAGACCCTGAGTCCTCCCCTAACCTAGTTCCATTATCATCTACATGAAGATGTTATTAGGGGCTAGGGATGTGACTCAGTGGTTAAGTGCTCCTGGGTTCAATCCTTGGTATCAAAAAATAAAAATAAAAAAAAAGATGTTATGTCTTACTAATTTTTTCCAATTTGGTAGATAAAAAATGGTATCTCCTTGTTTTAGCTTGCATTTGCCTAAACTACTGGGTTGAGCATCTTTATATATATATATATATATACATATATATATGTACATTATCTATATATTAGCATTGACACTTTTGTGAATTGACTATTTATATACTTAATCTGTTTTTATATGGAGTTGTTTGCCTCTTCTTATCACTTTATAGAGCTGTTTGCATGTTTATAATATTGGCTATAATCCTTTTCTCTTACTATTTCTTACCCATTTTTTTTCTCTGTGGGGAAAAAGCAATCTTTAATTAGCATCCTCATTATGCTATTAGACTTTACCAAAAATCTATTTATTTTTAAGTACTGGGAATTGAACCCAGAGGGGTTTTATCTCTGAGTCACATCCCTGGCCCTTATTTATTTATTTATATTTTGAGACAGGGTCTTGCCTAATTGAGGCGGGTCTAGCTAAGTTGCTGAGGCTGGTCTCTTGTGATCTTCCTGCCTCAACCACCTGGCCAAAATTTTAAAACCTAAAAATCATGGGTTTCAAATGCTCCCTGACAACTGCTGCTATAGAGCAACTTTTTGGGGGGGGGTTATTATAATATTTTTATTATATTTTTTATTTTTACAGACATTTTGATTCATTGTACACAAATGGGGTACAGCATTTCTATGGTTGTACACAACGTATATTCACGCCATTCAGGTAATCATACATATATATAGGGTAATACTGTCTGTTTCATTCTACTGTTTTTCCATCCCCACCCCCTCCCACCCCTTTTTCCTCTACACCATCCAAAGTTCCTTCATTCTTCTCTTCCCCCAGTTACCCCTCATCATTATATATTGTCATGCACTTATCAGAGAAAACATTTGGTCTTTGGTGTTTTGGGCTTGGCTTATTTCACTTACCATGATATTTTCCAGCTTCATCCATTTACCAGCAAATGCCATAATTTTATTGTTCTTTATGTCTGAGTAGTATTCCACTGTGTATATATACCACAGTTTCTTTATCCACTCATCAATTCAAGGGTATCTAGGTTGGTTCCACAATCTAGAGCAACTCTTCTAATCTTTTTTTTTTTTTTTAATATTTTTTTGTAGTTGTGGATGGACAGCATGCCTTTATTTTATGTTTATTTTTATGTGGTGCTGAGGATTGAATCCAGTGCCTCATACATGCTAGGCAAGCACTCTGCCACTGAGCTACAGCTCCAACTCAACTATTTTTAGGCCTCCTCAGTGCTGGGGGGTTTTGGGAGGGTGATTGTTGGACTTGAAGCAAGTCTATCTATGAGACTGATGTATCTGTCCCTACTTTGGCTAGACCTGTTGCCCTCCAGCATGTTTCCCTGAGGCCTGTCAAGCTCTAGCTGCTGGAGCTGCAAGCCAACTTTCAGGTTGCAGTGCAGGCTCTTAAGGTGCAAAGTAGCAAACTGGACACCACTAAGGTCAGAGGGCCTCCTTGGGGAGATGGAGTACCCTAATGCAAAGAGAGGATCGGGAGGGGGCTATGGTTCAAGAACCCATGACTTCAGATGTTTCTTCAGTTCACTCTGGTTCTGCCCCAGCCTATTTCCATCTGTTCAGGTCTCTAGGCCATTGACCTTCTGCCAGCAAACAGATGAATGACATACATATCTTTCTGGAAAATGTCTCAGAAGAAAATGCAGGAAAGTAATGGTTCCATCAAGTGCTCAGGAGCCTTCTCTATGCTGAGTTACTATGGATATGGGCCTTCCAAATTCTAGGATGTGGTTTTATTTTTAAGTATGAGATAATTCCCACATGGTCCAGTCACACTGAAGCAGAGCTTCATGTACCTCTTTAACGTAGCTCAGGCTGATCCAGTAACCAACTTAACATTTACTTATAAGTATTTGAACAAAGAATCTGAAAGCTGAGAGATGAAGCAGTTTACCTCTTATCAATTTGTAGAGTTCTTTGTAATATTAACCACACTCCTTTTATTATTAATGGCAAATACTTTTTCTTATGCATTATTGTTTATTATTTTATATTCAAGATGCTATCCTTTGACATCTGAAAATGAATAGATTTTATGTGCTCACATGTTTATCTTTTTTCTTTTTCTTTTTGCAGAGTTGGGGATCAAACCAGGGCCTCACACTTGCTAGGCAAGTGCTCACTGTACCACTGAACTAACCCTCCAGTTCAAATGTTCATCTTTTCTCATATTGCTTCTGAATTTTCTACTTTGCCTAAGATTAAATATATGCAATTTAGACATTAACCACTCATTACTGTGCCTGATTAGTTTTAAAGGAAGAATGAGAGAATAGAGAAGGGGGTGAGTAGGACATCAAATTATAGGGTAGGGTGGGTGAAAACATTTAAAATGTAGGAAGTTTGACCCATGTGCAACCAATCTGTGCTAATTAACTGGGTTTGGACTGAATTGGTTAACTGTCTCAAAATTACCTTCCTAACCTCCCATGGAGGCTGGGAGACAAAAGCCCTATATTCAGATGTTGGTTGGAACAAACAGTAAATTCTTAGCAGTGTTTTCTCTAACTCTTGCAGGTACTTTTATGGGTTGGGTCAAACTTGGGTTGTGGTTTTGAATTATTAGAAACAATGTTGCAGTGTCTTTATAGGCCAAAGTTGAGACTGAGTAGAAAAGAGGGCTCAGAAGAGGGTCTAGTTAGAGTTTGGTCCAGGAGAGAATCCTCTTCAGTGTTTAGCTCACTAGACTGTGCTTATGGACTATATTTCTTTGACTGAATGTTACATTGCCTTATAAATTTACTTTGTGTAGATGGTAACGTTTTCCCCCATGATTCTTTTTTTTAACCTTTTTGAGTTTCCTTGCTAACTATTATTTTGAAAAGGAAAGGGTGCTGAATGAAAAAATCTTCTGCCTCCCATTTTGCAAATCTTCTAAGGTGTGTTTTCATTGAAGTGCCTGTTAGTCAATTCTTTTGCAAGGTCTGAGTATCAGAAGTCAGTTTCTGAATACACAACTTGGGCTGCAGTCATTTCCATGGCCAATTCTAATAAACTAATAAACATTTATTGAGGGCCTATTGTATTTACTGCCCTGAGATATTATGGGAATAATATAATTTTGTAAAATGGAAAGTAAAAGGCACAGTTTAGTTTTTTCTTTGTAATATCTAGATGTAGTGAAAAAGAGGACTTAATCTTGATATTTTTTAGGTTCTTAAGTAAAAGTGTTTATCTCCTGTAGCACCTACATCTCTTCCATTAACACCTCCAAATTCGTCCTCCTTATTCTGTTCCATTAGCCTCCTTGTTGATCCTCAGATCTGCCAGGCATTCTCTTTGCTCTTTCTCAAGGTATTTACCTAGTCCACTCCATCACATCCAACAAACTTTTGCTCAAATGCTGTCTACTCAGTGAGGCTTACCCTGATCATCCTATTTAAAATTGCAACCCATTTCCCATTCTTCTCACCCCACTCTCTCTATTACATCTTTTACTTATTTATTCTGATATTCTTCCTCTTTCTCTATCAATCTATCTGTATATCTATCTTTCCACTGGAATATCAGCTTCATTAGAGGAATTTTTTTTAAAGAATCTGATTTTTCAAAAGTCTGTAGGTTATTTAGAACGAACTCAATATTTGTTTAATGGATTAATACTTTTTGCTGTGAATTTTCTGCTGTGTTTAAGCTCAACCTTTCTTTGTATCCAACTCAGATTCCTCCTATTCAGTCTGTTCTTTATGTTCTTATAGTAGTTTGTTTGGAAGTATTGTAATTGCAGAAATGAACTCACTTTATACTTATCACTCAGCTACCAGTTTTCCTGAACTAATAGTATTAGGTCAATAGTTATAGACAAGACATTTTTATTAATGGATGCATAATGTTCTACTGAATGGCATCCGTAAATTTAAAATATTGAGTTTTCAATGGACTTTTATTTTATTTATATGCAATGTTGAGAATCGAACCCAGTGCGTCATGCATACTAGGCAAGTGCTCTACCACTGAGTTTAACCCCAGCCATAGTAAATATTTTTCCCTCTACTTTTCTGATTTCTTGGTTGGTACAGATCTCTGTAACAAAAGATTAACAAGAGAAAACAAAAATTTAATAATGTATATCACATGTACACATGGAAGATACCCAAGGAAATGAGTAAATATCCAAGAGGTAGTTTTGAATTCAGGTTTTTATGGCATCTTCAATGAAGAACAGTAAATTTTTAGAGAAGTGACAACACAAAGGAAAAGGATTTTGAGTCTCTAGGGACAGCAAATTGTGGGAAGGCAAATAAATGGTAGAGAAAGGCTCTTGGGTAAAGTTTGTTACGTAAGTTTTTCGGGTCATGGTTGGTAAGAGCCTGCCAAAAGACAAAATTACAACAAACTTCAAGTTTTCCATTAGCTTTTATTTGTGATTCTAGAATTGTGAAATGCCCCATTCTATAAAATAGAATGAATATCCAATGAGCTGAACAGAGGAGTTTGATTTTATAGACAAAAAAGGGCTGAGGAAAGCAGAAACAGAGAACAAAAAGCATATTAGTCATTTCAAAGTTACTTTTCTTGTAAAGGTTAAAGCAGAGAGGACTTCCTTCTTTTGTCTGCTAAAACTGGCCCTTTTGGAGATTTGGCTCTTTTATCTGTCCTAATTTCTTGGAAGACCAGTCAGATAACAGACTTTCAGCTCGGTGGTGAGGAATTTTAGCACAAGTGACTCCATTTTGGTTTGGTTTGGTTTATTGGACCTACTGCAGAAACTCAGTCCAGACCAATGGTATCCTATGATTTTTTTTTTAAAGGCATAAATTTGTCTTCAGCAATTAACTTTTGTCCTTCCAGGCAGAGAGGAAAGGAAGGACACCTTGTCTTTGAAAATTTGTGCCTACTTTTAGGAGGTTGTGGAGGGCAGAGAGCTTTCCTTGTATCTACATTTTTTTCAGTTGCCTTCAGCTTGAAATAATCCTTATGCCAAAGAGGCATATTTTGGGATGCATATTCTGGTCTCCTACAGATACACTACTTTTATTCATGTCTGTCATTATATTGTGCTCCCTTCACCTTGCACCACCCCGTCGTCAGTCTTATTTTTCTTTTCACCCACTACCATTTACTCATTTATCTTATGAGGCCCTGGAATAAAGTGATCACTCAATAAGCATTTGTTGCCCCACTGGCCAGTTTCTGACAGCAGCTGACTGTGTGCGTTTTCTGTGATGGTGTGATCAAGGGGATAGGAGAGGGCACTAGCGAAGAAAGAAGGTGCTTTGGATCTCTTCTGAAGAAGAGGGGTGGGCTTGGGCGACTAGGTGGCCCAGATTAGGGAGATGCTGGAGGGTGGGGTGGACCTGGGATGCGAGGGGCCGGGCAGGGGTGTGTCCGGGAGGGGGCGTGTCCGGGGAGGAACCGGGCGGGCCTGCGCCGGGTCTGGGCGGGGCTCGGAAGGCCGTCAGTCTAGGGGCGGGGCGAGTGAGCGCGCAGACGCTCCGCGGCGTGAGGACTGCGGGGAGCTGGAGGCTGTTTGCTGCGCTTGGGAAGGCCATGGGGCATGTCGCCGGGGAGCTCGGCTTGTCGCTGCTGTGGCTGTGGCTGCGGCTGCTGCTGCTGCTGTGCAGTTGGGGGTGCCTCGGGAGCGCCGAGCTGCGGGCCCCACCGGATAAGATCGGTAGGCCAGAAGGGGGTGGCGCGGGAGGGCACAGGAGCGTCGTGCGCACAGGTCCCAAAACCAGGATTCAGGCAGGACGTGCAGGTCGCGCCTTTTGTGATTCACACCTGTGGTCGGCTTTCCGTCTTCCGAAAGAGGGTTTGTGCTTCCCGGGTTTGGAGAGATGCCCACTTGAAGCATGGACTGTGATGGGGACCAAGCGTCCCTGCAGCCCTAGTCTCAGAGGCCTGGGTCTGTGGGGAGGCCAGGGTCCTCATTGCTGCCTTCCTTTTTGCTGCACCTTCGGGAGGCCAGTCTTTTGGCCGGTCCTGGAGCGTCTGGCTTCTCGCGCTCTTTAGATTTCAGGCTCACGTAGACACGGTACAGGGAGCAGTGCAAACGAGCTGACCCTGTCTGCTTCCCTTGTTAGGCTGAAACACCCTCTCTCCACTCCACTTTGCTGAGGTCGGCCTGCTCTGAGGCCCTGGGCTTGCCCAGTGTCTTTACCTCGGGCTGCTGCAGCTGCCGAAATAATCAATTTTCTTTCTTGTTTCAGTCTCCTTGGTTTTTTACTCCTGCTCCCTCTACCCACCAATTAAAGCTGTGTTATTCCGAATCATTAACCTGTCTACATTGAGTCTACACTGAGACAAAGAACAAAGCTAGGCAAAAATGGCGGCCCCTTTATTTAAAATGCATCCATGAGTTGGACACGCAAGTGTGCAGGCCCATTGGTGTCTCCACAGACCTGTGAAAGTCTTTGGGCATCTGGAAGAGAATTGAATTAATGTCAGTTTGTAACTTAATCTACCATTGCATTTGACTGTGAGCAGCTTCTGTCCAGATTCTGGGAGTTCTATCTTCAAAACCCTCCTCTCCAGGCTACATTGTTGGTAATAGCCTTGGGTAACCTCTGTTATTAGTATGTGACCTTTTGAAGGCAAAACATAAACCACACACTGGTAAGAGAAAAAAGAAAAAAAAAAACTTCCTTCTTTCCTCTCATAGCAATTATTGGAGCTGGAATTGGTGGCACTTCATCAGCCTATTATCTGCGGCAGAAATTTGGGAAAGATGTGAAGATTGACCTCTTCGAAAGAGAAGAGGTGGGGGGTCGTCTGGCCACCATGACTGTGCAAGGGCAAGACTATGAGGCAGGAGGTTCTGTCATCCATCCTTTAAATCTGCACATGAAGCGTTTTGTCAAAGACCTGGGTATGTAATTTTGGTCTTAGAGCTAAGCAGAATTCTGTGTGACCATCCCTGGATATTTTTATCATGGGGAGAACTGAAACTTTTCTGCCTTGTTTTTTGTCTTTTTCAAATAAGTAGATGAATGGTTTCCTTTACTGTCCACTTAGCTGTTGGTGTTGTCTTAGGTAATGGGATACTAGTTATCTGTATCTTCTGTTATCTGGAATTACAGCCATGGGGCAGAGGTAAAGATGGCTGAAGTTGTCAGTTCTTAAACCTCTCAGTTTGTGCTGAAGAATCAGAGAATGTTTTGAGCTAACAGAGACCTTAGAGTACTCATTTTACAGCCGAGGAAATGAGAATCAGTGGCTTGGAGTGTCTGACTTAAAGTTGTTCACATAGTATGGATACAGACATGTGCTCAGTGCTCAGGACATTTCATTGCTGCCCTGCCAAGCAGAAACTCTGGACAGGTTGTGGAGGAAGTCTGGCAGGCCTCTGCAGGCTCTTTCTTTAGGGAATATTGTGTAATTTTGGCCTTCTTCCACTTACCTGAAAAATCCAGTTTTGCAAACTAAGATTCGAATTGGAATGGGAGTAACTCTTTTCCCTCAGCTACCTTCCATATCACCTGTGGGTGCTTCCTGTGCTTCCATCTCCTCTGGGACTAAGAATAGCCAGTCTAATGAAGATACATCAGCATGATCTTCTGACCTGTCCCCTAGGGAGTCTGCTTTTGGACAGTGCAGTGAGTGTTAGTGTATCATGCTTTTATAATAGAGCTCCTTCACTGTATTTCCTGAGAATTGACAAGAGCCCCCAATTCACTCACTTCACAGTGTCTCTGGGACATACTCTGGATTATTTTCTTTCATTTGATCAGCCTGGAAACCACTGACTTAACTCCCCTTTCTCTGTTTTTACAGGTCTCTCCACTATTCAGACTTCAGGTGGCTTAATGGGAGTGTATGATGGTGAGACTCTGGTGTTTGAGGAGAGCAGCTGGTTTATAATGAACATGATTAAACTTGTTTGGCGCTATGGATTTCAGCCCCTCCGAATGCACATGTGGGTTGAAGATGTGTTGGACAAGTTCATGAGGTAATTTCCCCCCGCCCCTTCCATTAGACCTTTTAGCTTGATGAACTTTAGAAGCAGTCTGTACCTAACTGCAAGCCCTATTTGTAAGATTCTTAGGAACACTGTTTTGTAGAGAACACGCAAACCATTGATCCTGTTGGGAATTGAAGTTGTAGTTTGTTTTTTCACTTCTGAAATGTACTTCACAAATGCTTCTCGAGTGTTGCCACTCTTAGATATTCTATAGAAATCAACTCTGGTTGGGTGTGGTGGCCCATGCCTGTGTACCCAGCAGCTTGGGAGGCTGAGGCAGGAGGATCGAGAGTTCTAAACCAGCTTCAGCAAAAGTGAGGCCCTGTCTCTAAATAAAATACAAAATGAGGCTGGGGCTGAGGTTTAGTGGTTATGTGCCCCTGAGTTCAATCCCTGGAAACTGGAAAAAAAAAAAAATCAGTTCCTTGAAATTCTCATGACAACTTTCTCAGGTAGGTACTGTTACTGGCTTCTTTCTACAGATGTAGAAGGTGGAGGCATCCAGGGGTTTTAAGTGTACAAGCTCACCCACCTGGTAAGTGGTGGAGCTGGAGTTACCCGGTAGTCTGGATCTAGAGTCTTAGTGTTCGTACAGTGCTGGTGTGTAGATGATTGAAAAATTATAAGAAAACTTAAATTAGTTTTTTTTTTCTTTTCATTTATTTTCTTTTTTTTTTTGGGTGCTGGGGCTTGAACCCAGGGCCTTGTGCTTACAAGACAAGCACTCTACCGACTGAGCTATCTCCCCAGCCCCTCCTTTCTTTTTGTCCACCTTTCTGTCCTCAGGGATTGAATTCAGGGTCTTGCACATGCTAGGCAGGTTGTGTTATATATCTAGCCCCTTAAATGAGTTTTAATAGTGATATGATATTTCAGTGAGCCAGCAGCCTAAATTAGAATATCAGGCTTGTGCCCTAAGAATTTAAATTTCAATATTAAATGCCAGCAGTCTTGGGTAGCAAGAATATAGTTTATTCTTTTTCTATTTTGTGATTTTCTATATTTTCAAAAGCTCCTTCCTTCCTCTCTCTCTCTCTCCCCCTCTTAAGTGCTAGGGATCAAACCCAGAGTTTTGAGTATGCCAGGCAAGTGTTCGACTACTGAGCTATAGCCATAGCTCCTAGGTTGTTCTGTTTTTTGATTTTGAAAAGAATTTCCATCTCAGCTGGGCGTGGTGATGCATACCTATAATCCCAGTGATTTAGGAGGCCAAGGCAGGAGGATTGCAAGTTCAAGACCAGCCTCAGCAACTTAGCAAGTCCTGTCTCAAAAAATAAAAAGAGTTGGGGATGTAGCACAGTGGTTAAGCACCCTTCAGTTCAATTCCGAGTACCCTTACTCCATCAAATAAAAGAAAAAAATAGAAAAAGAATTCTTAGAGTTTTTGGTATTATTGCTCTCTCTCCATCTTTAAAAAATGTTTTTGAAAATTACAGCTTATGGAGCTGGTGGTGTGGCCCAGGGGCAGAGCGCTTGCCTAGCACACCTAGGGTACTGGGTTCGATCCCCCACTCCAGAAATAATGATAATGAAAATTACAGCTTTATAGTTATATATAGTAGTTGGGTTCATTCTGATAAGCTCATACATGAGTAGAAATCAATTTCAGTTTATGATTCCCCCCTTTTCCCTCCCTCTTTTCCCTTCTATCCTCCCTCCCCTCTCCCATTCTCCTTCCTCTACTCTACTTGACTTCCTTTGCTTATCTGTTAATTTATATTTGATTGATTCTTTATATTATCTTATCCTTCCTTCCCCTTTTCTTTTACTCTAGCTTCTGCATATGAGAGAAAACATTTGACCTTTGAGTTTCCAAGTTTGACTTATTTCAGTTAGTATGATATTCTTCATTTCCCATCCAGTTATCAGCAGATATCATGATTTTGTTCATTTTTGTGGCTGAGCAGAACTCCATTTTTTTTTTCTCTCTCTCTCTATATATTCACACCACAGTGTCTTAATCTATTCATCTATTGTTGGCATCTAGGCTGACTCCATAACTTAGCTATTGTGAGTTGTGTTGCTATAAATATTGATGTGGCTATGTTGCTGTAGTATGCCAATTTTAGGTCTTTTGGGAAATACTAAAGAGTGGATAGCTGGGTCATAAGGTGGTTCTATCCTCAGTTTTTTGAGGAATCTCCATACTGCTTTCCAGAGTGGTTGCATTAGTCTGTAGTCCTAACAATGTCCAAGTGTTCCTTTCCCCCACAACCTTGCCAACATTTATTGTTGTTCCTATTCTTTTTTTTTTTGTACCAGTGATTGAACCCAGAGGTGCTTAATTACTGAACCATATCCCCAGAACTTTTTTTTTTATTTTAATTTATTTTTATTTTTTTGATATAGGGGATTGAACCTAAGGGCATTTTACCATTGAGTCACATTCCCAGCCCTTTTTACTTTATTGTTTTTTTTTAAGAATAAAAGGAAGAGGATTTATTGAAGAATAGAAACAGGAACAGAACTCTTATAGTGTGAAAGGGGACCCAATAGCAGGTTTTCCCCCCTCTTTACTTTTTATTTTGAGACAGGGTCTCATTAACTTGCTTAGGGCCTCCTAAATTGCTGAAGCTGGCCTTGAACTTGCAGTCCTCTTGCCTTAGCTCCCTAGTCTCTCCCCAGCCCTTTTTTATATTTTATTTTGAAACAGGGTCTCACTAAGTTCTTAGGGCCTTGCTAGTTGCTGAGGCTGGCTTTGAACTCATGATCCTCTCACCAACCTCCTGAACCACTGGGATTACACGCGTGTGCCACTGTGCCTGGCCTATGGTTCCTATTCTTGATGATTACCATTTAGATGGGAGTCAGATGAAATCTTAGTGTAATTTTAATTTGCATTTCCCCGATTAGTAGAGATACTAAATGTTTCGTCATATATTGGCCATTTGTGTTTCTACTTTTGAGAAGTTTATATTTAGTGCTTTTGCCCATTTATTGATTGGGTTATTTGTTTTTTTGTTAAATTTTTTAAGTTCTTTGTATATTCTAGATATTAGTCCCCTATTGGAGGAGTAACTGGTCAGGATTTTCTCCCAATCTGTAGGTTCTCTCTGCATGCTCTTAATTGTTTTCTTTGCTGTGCAACTTTTTAGCTTGATGGCATCTCACTTATTGATTCTTGGTTTTATTTCATGCACTCTGAGGGTCTTGTTAAGGAAGTTGGTGCTTCTACTTATGTAATGGAGTGTTGACCCTATGTTTTCTTCTAGCAATTGTAAAGTTTCTGATCTAATTCCTCAGTCTTTGATCCATTTAGATTTGAAAGAGGGGAGTCTAATTTCATTTTTTACATATAGCTGTCCAATTTTTCCTGCACCCTTTTTTTTTTTTTTTTTTTTTTTTTTTAAGCATTAAAGAGTAGAATTTATTTAAGTGAGTAGAAAAGAAACATCTCCTGCAGGGCAAAAAGGGGACCTGATAGGGGTTGCCTCCTGAATGCCGTAGTCTGTGGGCTTATACCACTACTGGATAGACTGCCCTCAGTCTTTGACATTTGTTTGTATACACTGATCTTTATGTTGCATCATACATCTGTTTCTTTTAGTAAGACAGTATCATGTAAGTCTTGTTTTGATGCTTTTTTTCACACTGTAAAACAGTTGGAGAACTGAGCATGGTGGTACATATCTGTAATCACAGTGATCCAAGAGGCTGAGGCAGGAGGATTGCATGTTTCATGCCAACCTCAACAACTTAGCAGGGCCCTAAGCAATTTAGTGAGGCTCTATCTCAAAGTAAAATATAAAAAGGGCTGTGGATGTGGCTCAGTGGTAAGTGTCCTTGGGTTCAATCCCTGGTACTAAACAAACAAACAACAACAAACTGTTGGAGAGAACGATGGTCTTCAGCCAGCATGTGACAGTTATGAACAGTAGTGAAGGGCTGGAGATGTAGTTTAGTGGCAGGGTTCTTGACTAGCATACAGGTAAGCCCTGGATTTAGTCCCCAGTACTACAGAAACAAAAACAGAACTGTGGTGAAATACTGATGACTTTGTCCCTGTCAACATATCTCCCCCTCCCATCTGCAGTAGGGCGTCTTGTTTTAGTTTTACTGCTGTAGCCACTCTACTTCCTGTTTCATGATGTACTAGTTGTTAAAGATTTTAAATATCCTACCATGTTGGGGATATTCTGGCATGTCACAAAAACCGCAGAGGTTGGCAAAGGGAACTCTGTAATGGCTAATTCCCCTTCATTTCAACTGAAGCAGTAATCTTCAACCCTGGCTGCATATTATAACCACGTGAGGGTCTTTCTCCCATCCAGTACTAAATAGGCCTTACCCTCCTTAGTTTCCAAGATCAGATGAGAT
The DNA here is from genome assembly GCF_902686445.1 of Sciurus carolinensis. Lineage (NCBI taxonomy): Eukaryota > Metazoa > Chordata > Mammalia > Rodentia > Sciuridae > Sciurus > Sciurus carolinensis. The sequence goes on from NC_062225.1 coordinate 22,190,479, forward strand.
TGGGCACGTTTAGGGTGGTATGGCCAGAGACTAATGCTTTTGTTTTTGTGTTTTTTAGGTGCTGGGAATTGAACTCAGGGTCTTTTGTGTGCTAGGCAGCTACTCTATCATTGTGCTGTACCCTGAGACTATATGGGTTCTTTCTAAAATATGAATGCTGAACCTCACCCCAAGATTTTTTATGCAATTATTCTGGGGTAAGGATTTGAGGTTCTTTTTTTTTTTTTTGGTATTAGGTATTGAATTCAGAGGTGTTTTACCATTGAGCTACAGCCCCAACCCTTTTTATTTTTTATTTTGAGATAGGATCTCACTAAGTTGTCGAGGGTCTTGCTGAGTTGCTGAGCCTGACCTCAAACTTGAGATTCTCCTTGGAAGGCCTTAGCCTTTAAATTATTGGGATTATAGATGTGCACCACCATACCTGATGGGGCATGCATTGGTATTTTTAAAAGTACCTCGAGGGCTATGATGTAGTTTAGTGGTAGAATTCTTGCCTAGTATGTGAGTGGTCCTGGGTTCCATCCTGAGCAACATAAAGTGTACACACACACACACACACACACACCACCTCAAGTGAATCTTATCTGCAGCTTATTGGGTTAAAATGTACAATTGAAAGATAGTTTTCAGTTTTTCTTTCATTTAACACTATAGAAACTAAAAATTCTAGCTTAAAAATATTTTTTTCCTTCTTTGGAAATACATGGCAGATCCAGGTGGTCCCCTTACAAGGGGCTTATATGACATGCAGAAACATTTAGGGCCTTTGCTAACCAACCTGGGGGAGGCACAATATGCTTCCATTTTAGTGCACATAGTGAAGCCCATGTGACAGAAGTAAATTTAGGGGTTTTGAGCTTATGGTAGGCAACAACCTAGATCGCAGTTCTGAGCATTTATTTATGCAGTTCTTTTGGTAGGGTGCCATTCTTTACTCCAATGTCCAACTTCTTATCTCAGCCTTTTCAACATAGTCTTCCCCTAATCTCAGTCACCATGAGTCAGTGTTTTTGACTGACAGTAACTGCACAATGACTGGAAGGTAGTAGGTATTCATTCTGATACTTGTTGAATTGAATCTCAGGTCCACTGATGGCTTTCTTTTTTTTGTTTTGTTTTGTTTTGTTTTATTTTTGGTGCTGAGGTTGAACCCAAGGGCACTTAACCAGTGAGCCACATCCCCAGTCCTTTTATTGTGTGTTTAATTTACAGACAGGATCTTGTTGAGTTGCTTAGAGCCTCGCTTATTTCCTGAGGCTAGCTTTTCCTCCTCCTGCCTCAGCCTCCTGAACCTCTGGGATTACAGGTGCATGCCACCACACCTGGCTCCCCATTGATGACTTTCCATTGAGATATCTTGGATTCTAGGCTAGGTTTAAAGCTCCTTCTTGTCTCTAACACTTAGTGCATTTCTGGGAACTTGTTAGATCCCTTATGCATCTTTATCTTAGCTGATGGAACTCACAGTAAAAGGCTTTATCAACACTCTCCCTTTCTTTCAGATACTTCTGACAGATATTTTGAGTCTATCTTGAATCCTATTAACCTGTAAATATGTCTAGAATTCCACCACTTCTTACTGCTGCAACTACTTCAGTCCAAGTCACCATACTCTTTTGTCTGGATTCTTGAAATGGCCTGCTGCAGTAGGCCCAGTAAGGCTCTGAGATGTTCATGTCCTAATCCCTGGAACATGATAAAAGGAATTTGCCAATGTGATTATGTTAAGATCTCAGGGTGAGGAAATTATTTTGAGAGTCTAGGTGAGCCCAGTGTAATCACAGGGGTTTTTACAAGAGGGAAACAGGAAGTTCAGAGTTGGATAGTGGGAGATGTGATCCTGGAAGCAAGAGGTGGACTGATGCTAGGAAGGTGTGTGATTCCATGAGCTAAGGAATGCTGGGGACCTGTAGAAAGTGAAAAAGGCAAGAAGAGAGATACTTTCCAATTTCCAGAAGGAACGAGCCTTGGGAACACCCTGGTTTTAGCCCAGTGAGACTAACTTTGGACGTTTTCTTTTTTTGCCACACTGGGGATTGGACCCAGTGACTCTCTACCATTGAGCAACAACCCATACCTTTTACCTTTTTTATTTTGTGACAGGGTCTTATTAAGTTCCCCAGGCTGACCTTGAACTTGTGATCTTTCTGCCTCAGTCTCTCTGGAATTACAGTTGCTGGGATTATAGGTGCCACCACTCCTGGCTGATATGGCTTTTTAACCTGCAGAACCATATGATGATGAATTCGTGTTATTTTAAGCCACTAAGTTTGTCATAATTTGTTACAACAGCTCAGGGAAAGTAATACACCTCTTGAATCATCTCTTTGCTTTATTCTTGTGCCATTATTTTTTTCAGGGGAGCAGCTAAAGGAATTCTTTTGAATTCTAAGACTCTCCATTTTGTTCCTCACTCAGAAACCTTCAGGGCTCTCTATTTCATACAGTAATAGCCAAAATTTGTACCATGGTATGGAAGACCCAACAGGTTTAGGTTTTCTCAGTCTTTACTTTTTCATTTATTGTTTGTTGTACACTGAGCTTTGAATCCTCCTGCTCAGCCTCCTGAGCTGCTGGGATTAAAGCTGTGGATCACCATGCCTGTTGCCTTCTTTTGCTTTAAATAGATATTTTCTTGAGTATCGTTTTTTCTTGTTACTTTTGTTATGTATTTTTTGAGTTATTTTCTAACAACATCTTAAGACAATCTTTATGGTTAAAAATAAACATGCTTTATTATTTTAGTACCAACTTACATCATCAGGGCTTTGTAATTCCCCCTTCTGTAGCTTGTACAAAGTCTATCTTTATATATTATAATCCCATTAGCACAGGTTTATAATTATTGCTTTATGCAGTAAATGAGATAGGAGAATAAGAGTTACAAACAAATATGCCTTCAAACTGTCTTTTATATTTACTCATGTAAATGTCTTTAGGTGGTCTATTTCTTCATGTGGATTAAAGCTTTTGTCTAATATTCTATCTCAGCCTTTTTTTTTAACTTATTGACACATTTTAGTTACTCTATATTTTAATTAAAAAAAAAAAAACCCAAACATTGACAGTATATTTTTGATCTGAAATGATCCCTCTGCTAAAATGCCAGATGCTAGCTGTAATTCTGGCTTTAAAACCCAAACTTCACATTTTTTTAAAAAATATTTTTTAGATGTTGATGGACATTTATTTTATTTATATGTGGTGCTGAGAATCAAACCCAAGGCCTCACACATGCTAGGCAAGTGCTCCACCACTGAGCCACAACCCTAACCCCTCCATATGTTTCATAAGTAAAAAATTAGAACTAGTTGCCTTCATATTCCAAACAAGCTAGCCTCGCTGAAGAGAAGAGGAAAGGGATGAGGCCTGAGAGAGGAAGCGGTAAGATCTTGGACATGTGGCTATGGGACAGTTGGCAGAGAAGTAACATCACAGCCATCTGAGTACTCCCCGGTGTCATTGCCATGTTTTGGTAGGAGTAGGGTCCTGTGTACCCTCCTGTGCTCAGTTCATTTTGTTTCAGGAGGCAATAAGTTAAGAGTCAGTTTAGCTTTGTGTGTGTGTGTGTGTGTGTGTGTGTGTGTGTGTGTGTGTTTAATTCTTTTTAAATACACATGACAGTAGAGTATATTTTGACATTTGGTACATACTGAGCTTTGGTTTTTGACTGAAGTCAGGGAGCTTAGAATAGTGAGCCTTGGTCCAGCTTTGTCAGAATGAGACCCACAGTAAGGCACAACCCAGCTCTGGAGATCAGGGAGTCAAAGGCAAACAGGGTCCAATTCTCAAGAATAAGGGATGTGAATTGCAATTCCTACTCCCAGGATGAGGAACGGTCTCAAAAGCAATTGAAAAGATAACCTAGAGAACAGAAGAAAATAAAACTATCCCCTTGCTAATAAAGGGTATAACCAGCTTCCCCTCTACCTGGGGATGGGCTGGTTAGAATTTGTTTTTGTTTATTTTTTTGGTACCAGGGATTGAACCCAGGGGCGCTTAACCACTGAGCCACATCCCCAGCCCATTTGGTATTATTTAGAGACAGGGTCCCACTAAGTTGCTTAGGGCCTCACCTAAGTTGCTGATGCTTGCTTTGAACTTGTGATCCTTCTGCCTTAGGCTCCTGAGCTGCTGGGATCACAGGTGTGCACCACCATGCCCAGCTAGAATGTTTTGAAGGCAACTGGTTGACAAAGGAAGAGGGAGGACACAGAGAAGTCTCCTTTCCTCTGTTCCTTAGCTCTCCCTTGGGCAGGAAGTGACCCTATGAAGAAGGCTGGCTAGTTCCTTGGCTTTATGGATTAATCTGGGAGGCAGCTGGGACACTGGTTCAGTCATTCTTTTTTTTTTTTTTTTGCGGTGCTGGGGATCGAACCCAGGGCCTGTGCTTGCAAGGCAAGCACTCTACCAACTGAGCTATATCCCCAGCCCATCAGTCATTCTTATGTGATGGTTGTTATCCTGCTCTTTGCCCCTTCCCCAGCTGTCATGTCCTCTGAACTCTCAGTTTCTTCCCAGTCACTGCTTTCATCTTCTATCAGCTTTCCAGTTATGAATTTGTGGGCCATGTGCAAAACGAGGTAGGCCCAGAAGATATGCTGTATCTGTTGCATTCCCATCATGACAAGTAGTAATCAAGGAAGGTAGGATAGAGCTTCAGTGGGTATACCAGGGTGCAGTGCAGCATCCAGAAGGGTAGGATGACCAGTTGAGTGATGATAAAAACAGTAGCCCAAACCCTGAAGATGTTGTTGCAGGTGTTTTTCCATCTCATGTAGTTAAACTTCTTGGCTGACTATAGTCTGAAGAGTCATGCATAGCCATGATGAGAGTTCCCACTCAGAGGTAATTGGCAAAACAGCAGAAGCTGACTGAGGTTATTGGCAAAACAGAAGAAACTTGCCAGGCATGGTGGCACATGCCTGTAATCCCAGCTGTTCAGGAGGCTGAGACTGGAGGATCACAAGTTCGGGGCCCATCTCTGCAACTTAGCTAGGACTTAAACAACTTAGTGAGACCCCAACTCAAAATAAAAAATTGGTTAAATGCCTCTGGGTTCAATCCCTGGTACCGTGTCCCCCAAACAAACTTTTGCTTGATATCAGAGGCAATGCTGAAGAGCAGTGACCAGAAGAAGGAAAGTGCAATCGTGTGGTACCAATACTGAGAAGGGATGATGCTCTGTATGGGATATCCCTCCCAAACTTTCCCCATGTCATAGAACCAGGGTTTACCCACGTGATGGCCATCCCAGCAGTGAAAGCAGTCGGGTAACATGTGAATCAGAACTTCTTGAGGAGACTGGGCTGGTCCTGGTTGTGCTGGTGGTGGAACCAATGCTCTACCTGGCATCCAGAGAGCCCACTCTGCCAAGACAAAGGCTGTTTCTGCCTAGTTGGGTTGCTTGCCACTGGTCGGGTAGAAATGCTTCAAGGTGTTGTTGCGAGGTGCCAAGTTTTTTCCTTCACATTCTTAGGGTGGCAGTGTGTAGCCTCATAACTGGGAAAGGACATACGTGAGAGGTGTCTGGTTCTTTTGAAGTGCTCCCAGCTCCTAAACTGGGAGGGGAAGGAACTGCAAACTCAGGGAACTTTATTCTGGGTCTCAGTTTCCTGGGAACCCCTTTCCTCTAGCTTCCTGGTCAGCCTATTTCTCTAGGGCAGTCTGCCAGTGTTTCATTTTCTGTTTTTTGTTTACTTGGGAATGCCCTAATTTTGCTTCATTTTGAAGGATAGTTTTATTGGATCTAAACTCTTGAGTCTTTCAGCATATCATCCCACTACCTCTGGCTTCCATGGTTTCTAGAGAGAAGTCAGTTGTTAATCTTATTGAGGACCCTTTTATGGATGGAGTTTGTTGAACCTCTTGGATGTGCAGATTAATGTTTTTCATCAAATTTGGGAAGTTTTGGGCCATTATTACTATTATTATTTTTATTAATTTTAGTATTGGGACTGAACTAGGGGTGCTTTACCATTGAGCTATATCCCCAAACCTTTTTATCTATTTATTTATTAATATTTTTAAAGATGTTGATAGACCTTTATTTTATTCATTTATTTATATGTGGTGCTGAGAATTGAACTCAGTGCCTCACACGTGCTAGGCAAGTGCTCTAGCACTGAGCCACAACCCCAGCCCTTTTTATTTTTTATTTTGAGATAGGGCCTCAGTTGCTTAGGGCCATGCTAAGTTGCTGAGTCTGGTCTTGAACTTGCGATCCTCCTGCCTCAGGCTCCGGAGGTACTGGAATTAGAGGTTTGTGCTACCATTCCCAACTGGCCATTATTTCTTTGAATAATTTTCTGTCCCTTTCTTTTCCTTTTCTCCTTCTCGGATTCTCAGTATCTGCATGTTGGTAAACTTCATGTTTCCCATAGGTTTTGAGGCTCTGCTCATTTTTCTTCTTTTCTTTCTATTACTTGGACTATATAATCTCAGTTGATCTGCCTTCAAGTGTGCTGGTGCTTCTTCCATTTCCTGTTTAGTCCCTATAGTGAATTTTAAATTTCAGATACTATACTTTTCAATTCCAGAAATTTTGTTTGGTTCTTTTTTTTCCCTCTACGTTGAGATTCTATATATGGTGAGACATTATTCTCATACTTTGTTTTTGTTCTTTAGACATGGTTTTCTTTAGTTATATTTAATAGTTGATTTAAAAACTTTGGACTGGGCATGGTGGGCAGCTCTGGAAACGCGATTCTCCTAGACTCCATGGCTGCTTGTTGTTCCTGTTTGTACTACTGGTTTATTTATTGACTTTCTGGGACCAATTCTGAGAAGTCTGTATTCTTTGTCAGTAAGGCCACTTAAGTTTGCATGTTAGTGTGTATTTTCAATGCTCCAGCATATAGTTTAAAACTCTACCTTAACCTTAATTTCCTGCTTGCTCTAAGCCTCAAGATCTGTAAAACTTGATAGATTGAAACCTTCTGAGGACTTTCCTGAGCACAGGACAGACAGCCCATGCACTTGACTTTCTAGATTTCTGGAAACATTTTCATTCCCTAGTATTTTTTATTTAATTTTTTTTTAGTTGTCAATGGATCTTTTATTTTATTTATTTATACGTGGTGCTGAGCATCAAACCCAGGGCCTCACACATGCCAGGCGAGCGCTCTACCACGGAGCCACAACTCCAGCCCCTCCTAGTATCTTTTACAATTTTTTAGTCAGCTTCTTATTAGCCCCAGTTGGTATCACACCCTAAGGCAACAGTGATATTAAATAGTTGCCAATGATTTTTTTTTGGACAAATGCTTTGGGATGGGAGCTGTTTGTACAGGGTTAGGTCTGAATCAGATCAAATAAAGACAAGCCCTGAAGATAGTGCTTTTCCTGAGCTCCCCGATAGGTTTCTGGGGATGATGCTTTTTGGGAGCTCCAAATCCATTCTGTCCTTTCTAGTGGCTTCTAGCTTGGTGGTTTCACAGCTGTTACTGCAAGGGTGCTGCTTTTTAAGGCTACTGCAGAGCTGGCAAGAGGGGGACTGGGAATAGGCAAATTACAGTTCCACATTGCTCATCGTTTTTAATGAGATCCAGCCATTTTTCTTGAATAAATACTCCTTGTATTTTGGTAAGGGTTTGGTTTATTTCCAGAGTTCTGAAAAAGAAATGTTGATTTTTGAAATTTCGAAATTTTTTTTTCTGTAATTTGGTGCTTGGCATTGAACCCAGGCCCTCATGCATGCTAGGCAAGTGCTCTGCCAATAAGCTACAGCCCCAGCCCAGTTGACAGTTTTTGCCAGTGTCCTCATTGCTTTCACGGAGGAGCTGATTCTCAGAGGTCTTCATGAACCATTCTGGAAGTGCTTCAAGCCATCTGTCCCCTTTTCTGACTGTACCTTTCTTGTCCTCCTGGGTCATTCTGCTTTAGCTGCACTGTCCTCACTGTTTCTTCAGGAAACTGGGTTCTGTCATGTGACTCTTGTATTGCTTTTTCCTCTACCTGAAGATTTCCTCTTCAGGTGTTTGCATGACTTGCATCCTCCCCTCCATCACCTTTGTTCAGATGTCACCTTGTCAGTGAGTGAGGTTTCCCCTGACCATTGGACTTATTTTCTTGGATCATCTTATTTACAATTAAAACCTTGCTAACCCCATGCATTCCTAGGCTTTCTTTTTGATTTATTTTTCTCTTTAATACTTATCATCCTCTTATCTGTTAAATAACTTACTTCCATTTCTTGAATTTTTATTACCTGCTTTCCCAAGTATAAGACAAGCTGCCTGAAGTTAGTGATTCTTTTTCTCTCTCTTGTGTTGATCTCTGTATCCTCATCACCTAGAACAGTGCCTGGCTCAAAGTTCATATTCCATAAATATTTGTTAATTGAATAACTAAATAAATATTCAGGGTTATAAAAATGTCACTTGAGAAAAAAAAAGATTATAAGCAATGCAACCAGCAGAAACTATTGGCTACTTACATGTCTGATTTTTAATTTTATTTATTCTAATGTACCTACTGTTGTATAATAGTTCTAATGCTCAGTGTTCGTATTGAGGTCTTATCTCACCCTCCATGAGGACTTAGGCTTGATTGAGTGGGGGTGTAGCTCATTGACAGGTTATTTAATTGACTACTAGCATAATTTTAGGTTAATTGGCTACTGTTTTGTCATGCTATTTGCCAAAGATTACTCTTCATTTTATGCTGCATCCAGTTTGTTATTTTTTTGAAAAGTCAGTGTGTGTTGCCTTCCTTCCTTATTTTTTAAAAAAATATTTTTAGTTGTAGATGGGTACAACACCTTTATTTTATTTATTTATTTTTATGTGGTGCTGAGGTTTGAACCCAGTGTCTCACAAATGCTAGGCAAGCACTCTACCACCGAGCCACAATCCCAGCCCCATCCCAAAAGAACATCTTCGTTCTTTTGATTTGATTGAACCAAGGACCTTGTACTTGCTAGTCACGTGCTCTACCAAGAATTCAGTGTTTTCATCTTTTTCTTATCTCCTAAAGACTAAAACTCAGATGGTGTGGTTGGATGATGATGTTTTAGTATTTCTGTTTTGGCACTGATATGCAATCAATTTTTCAAACAAAGACTCATTTAACATTTTGTTCACTACATTGTTAATAGGTAAAACCAGAATGCATATAGCCAGGCATAGTGGTGCACGCTTGTAATCCCAGCTACTTGGAAGGCTGAGGTGGAGGATTGGAAAATTTGAGGCCAGCCTCAGCTACTTAGCAAGATCAGTGTCAAAAAATATTTGTAGGTCTGTGGTATGTATCTGGGGATGTGGTTTATTGGTAGAGTGCCCCTGGATTCAATCTCTAGTACTGGGGAAAAAAAAAAAATGTTTATAATATTGTCCCTTTACTCTGTAAAAACGTTATTATTATTATTATTATTATTATTATTATTATTTTTGAGAGAAGAAACTATATAAAAACTTTTCCTCCTAAGTTCACTGAGAAGGATCTTTCCTTGGCTCTTATTTCTTCCTTTATTTCATGTCTACAGGTGTAAGCCATAGGAAAAGGAACCATGTCTTTCTCTCTCTCTCTTTTCTTTTTGGGTACCAGGGATTGAACTCAGGGACACTCAATCACTGAGCTACATCCTCAGCCCTATTTTGTATTTTATTTAGTCAGGTTCTCACTGAGTTGCTTAGTACCTTGCTTTTGCTGAGGCTGCCTTTGAACTTGTGATCCTCCTGCCTCAGCCTCCTGAGCTGCTGGGATTATAGTCATGCACCACTGTGCCCACCAAGAATTGATGGACTTTTTTTTTTGTTTTTTATTAATGGTGCTGGGGATCACACCCAGGGCCTTGTACATGTGAGGCATGCTGTCTACCACCTGAGCTATATCCCCAGCTTTTTCTCATCTTTATACCACTTGTAAAACCTGAAAAATTGAATTACTACATTCGTTATTTATGTAAATGTTCTTTTTATATCCATAGAGTGCAAAGAAATGTCAGGTGACATTTTCTAAAAAAACGAATCATATAGAGTAGTATCTAAGTACTTGATTGAGTGGCATTGGTGCTAAATTTTATGGACTTTTGGAGATGACATCCCTGTAGACTGGGAAAGTGGACAAGACTGCAGAGAAGGCAGGATTCAGGCTCTCTGAAAAGAGATGTAGCTGTTCTGTGATTGGAATGGGAAGTCCAGAGAGAGGGAAGAGCTTTTGCAGTTGTGAGACTACATGCAGAGCATATTTGAGACCAGCGAATGGGTCAGGCATGCTCAGGCGAAGGGTGTGAGAGTGTGTGTGACTGAGGGCAGAAAGGTCAGGTTGTGCTTCTAAGCCTTCTACTTGCATGTCACCTTTAGACAAAACCTTTTGCTCCTACTTTTCTTTTTCTTTTTTTGTGTACTAGGAATTGAAACCAGTGGTGCTGTGCCACTGAACTTCATCCCTAGCCCTTTTTATTTTTTGAGGGTCTCACTGAGTTGCCAGTCTGAACTTGTGATCATCCAGCATCAGCCTTTTGAACAGCTGGGATTACAGGTGTGTGCCACCACACCTGGTTGCAGTTCCTTTTTTTAATGTCAGGTTCAATGATGTGGACTTTGTTTAGTAAGCAAGTTTTTGAGTAGATGACAAAATAAAAGAGGCATTTTAGGGCTTTGGGGAGATTTATAAATATTTCAAATAAAAGAAACCAGAAACAGGTAGATCAGCTATTTGTTTTACTAATTGGGATATAAATCCTGACTTAAGATCAGTGGAGTGAGAATTGTGCAGCAAGAGATATGCCAGGAAAATTGACAAGGTTTCATGTTTAGGTAGAAGCAGAAAAAAGTGAAAAATATTTAAGCTTTGGTACTAAACTAAAGATAACATGCAGGATATTTGGAGTGGCCAGTTATTTTCTGAGACATGTCTAAGTGCTGCTGGAAGAACAACACACAGCCATTTTAAAATTTTTATTTATTTTTTTGGTACCAGGGAGTGAACCCAAGGACACTGTACCACTGAACCACATTGGCCCTTTTTATTTTTTGTTTTAGGTTGCTTATAGCCTCACTCAGTTTCTGAGGCCTCCTGCCTCAGCCTCCCCAACTGCTGGGATTATAGGTATGCACCACTGAGCCCAGCCCCATTTCTGTAAAGGTGATCTGAGTGCAGAAAAAGAAGAGTGTGTTCAAAGGACTGTGGACTTCAGAAGAGGTGGAGGGACAGGGAGGGTCAAGAGCTTCTGGGAAAGCTGGGGAAGGTGGTGACTAAGCCATGTGTCACAGGATGGGTAGAAACTCACCAAAAGGAAACATGGAAGTCAATTTGACTTTTATGATGTTCTTTCCTTTCTTTATATATCTTCTTCCCTCATCTTATTTGGTGTTTAATGGCATTTTTCTTCTTTTCACAAGGATCTACCGCTACCAATCTCATGACTATGCCTTCAGTAGTGTAGAAAAATTACTCCATGCTGTAGGAGGGGATGACTTCCTTGGGTTGCTTAACCGAACGCTTCATGAAACCTTGCAGAAAGCAGGCTTCTCTGAGAAATTCCTCAATGAAATGATTGCTCCTGTCATGAGGGTCAATTACGGTCAAAGCACAGACATCAATGCCTTTGTGGGTAAGCCAGGCCTTGAAAAAGTGATGCATGCTTGTTCATAAAAGGACTTAGTGATATTAGGATGGCTTCTAACTTTAGGCCATGGGTTGGTGAAGGCTATCTTAAAATCTCAGACATTGCCGGGCCTGGTGGTGCATACCTGTAATACCAGCGGCTCTGGAGGCCGAGACAGGAGACTCGTGAGTTGAAAGCCAGCTTCAGCAACTTAGCTAGGTCCTGAGCAACTTGGCAAGACCCTGTCTCAAAATAAAATTCTAAAAGGCTGGGGATGTGGCTCAGTGGTTAAGTGCCCCTGGATTCAATTCCTGGTATCAAAATGGAAAGAAAAAAATAAAAAAAACCAAAACTTAAGACATCATTAGTGAAATTATGCATTTGTAGATGTGCATTTTTAGGGGGAGAGGGTTCTTGGCTTCCAGTGGTTAACTGGTTCTCAACTGAGTGAGATTTTGCCCTGAAGGGCCATTTGGCAGTGTCAGAAGACATGTTGAACAGAACATTTAATTGGAAAGGGAGAGTGGTTATAGAGCTTCATTCAAAGTCAGAATGAAAACACATTTCTTTTCCTCCTACCAATAGGGGCAGTGTCACTGACTGCTGCTGATTCTGGCCTTTGGGCAGTAGAAGGTGGTAATAAACTTGTTTGCTCAAGGCTCCTTCAGGCTTCCAAGAGCAATCTTATATCTGGCTCAGTAATGTATATAGAGAAAACAGGGACCAAGCAGACAGGTGAGTTTGAATTTTTGTTTCTAATTATCCCTGCAGAAAATGATTGTGCAGGGAGAAAAACTTCTGCTTTTGTGTCTCTCTTTGTTTCAGAAAGATGGAATTTTAAGTTCTGTTAATGCCATGTAGAAATATTCCCAAATGTGCTCAGATACAATGGCATGACTCTTCGAATTTGAAAAGCAATCTCATCAAGAGTAAAAATGCTATATTTTGTATTTATTGACATTCTGAATAGGAAATCGTCTGCAATGTAATAAAATTGCAAGGGACTGTTAGTTATCTTAAGGGCTAAAACTCCTTTAACTTTTTGGAATTAAAGAGAAACTATTAAGTTCTAGAATTATTTTTAGAAGGTATTATTACAGTATGTTAGAAATACTAAATAAATGTGTGCTACCTCATTCCTTCTAGGAAATCCCACAAAGATGTATGAAGTGGTTTACCAAACTGGATCTGAGACACGCTCAGACTTCTACGACATCGTCTTTGTGGCCACTCCATTGAATCAAAAAATGTCCAATATAACTTTCCTCAACTTTGATCCTCCAATTGAGGAATTCCATCAATACTACCAACATATAGTGACGACTTTGGTTAAGGGAGAATTGAATTCAACTATATTTAGCTCTCGAGCCAAAGATCAGTTTGGCCTCTCTACGGTTTTAACCACCGATAGTTCAGATATGTTTATTAACAACATTGGGATTGTGTCCTCTGTAAGAGAAAAGGACAGTCCTCAACCATCAACAGATGGAACATATGTTTGGAAGACTTTTTCTCCAGAAATCCTTACTAAACAGCAAATTTTAAAGCTCTTTTTGTCCTATGATTATGCTGTGAAGAAGTCCTGGCTTGCATATCCTCACTATAAGCCCCCGGAGAAATGCCCCTCAATCATCCTCCATGATCGGCTGTATTACCTCAATGGTATAGAGTTTGCAGCCAGTGCCATGGAAATGAGTGCCATTGCAGCCCATAATGCTGCACTCCTTGCCTATCACCGCTGGAATGGGCACACAGACATGATTGACCAAGATGGCCTCTATGAGAAACTTAAAACAGAGCTATGAAATAATATTCTCTTTTTTCCTCTAACTGATTCCCAATGAGTATCACTGGCAAAAAACAAAACAAAACAAAACAAAAATCTGAGCAGAAATGATTTTGAATGAGATATTTTGCCATTTTCATTGTTTAACAAAGTAATCCTGTTGGGTCCTAAGAAAATACAAGGTTCAATGGATAACTCTCGCCCTTATGCCATCTCCAAAATTTCTTTCAATATCCATTAGCAGCATTTCCCAAGCTCATCTGATCAATAAGAATCACCTGGAGTTCATTAAATGTGGATTCTCAAGCTTCTCTCTTTGAGATTCTAACTCAGTAGGTTCAGGTGTGGGACCCTGGAGTTTGATCACAATCTAAATTGTTTTAAGATGAGCACTTGAGGAAGAACTATCTTAGTTGGGTACTTGTTCATTTGAGCTTCACAGCTGAATTAAATGCTTAGATAAAACTACTCTGGAAGTAGATATGTAAGTCTGGCTCTTAGTAATTTATATGCCTTTTTGATGTAAAAAATATACCCATGCCTAAAGCCTTTTTGATTATATTTTTGATTTTATTAGGGGTAAAATTCAGAAGTCATAGAGTGTAATCTTAAGATTACATGGGCTATTGAATTAAGAAATTGGCATGCTAGGCAAGCACTCTGCTACTGAACCACAGCCTTAGCCCTGGCATTCTAATACTAAGTCCTCACTTGAGCTTTTTAAAATTATTGATACACCTTCACAATCAGAGATTAGGATTTAATGGATTGAGGATACTACCAGGGCATTATAAAATTTCTAATGTACAACTAGAGAATAGATGGGGGGATTAAAATGTCTATAAAGGGGTTTAAAAAAGTGCCTTAAAAGTCTTAAGGAACTCAAAACATCAGAGCAGATCCACTGCAAGGAATTTCTCAATGAGAACTTCAGAATTAATTTTGATAGTAAGAAACACAGCCTAACAGCAGAGGCAACTTCCATAACCCTGAGCAGTTGGCATTAGAGTGGAATATTCAGAATGCTACTAAGTTTAGTCAAGTTCAGAACAGTTTTGGAATGTTAAATGCATCAGTTCCTGTAGCATGTAAAGTGAGAAGTTGGTTGCTGAAATCTCAAAAGCAATGGCTCTCAACTTTGGTTGCACATTAGAATCGACTGTAAGGCTTAAAGCTTCCTGTGCGGAGCCAAACTTGAGAACCACCAGTTCTACATCTGCTGTACAGAGATTGTGAATGAGTGTCATAGTCACTGGTAGAAGAGAACCGGTAAAAAGCTTATGCATTAACAATAACTGAAACCAGGTTAATGTGCCAGATTATGGCAGTAGCTACTTTAGCAAAATGGTATAAGAAAATGCTGATTCTTAGCATTGTTTCTTCCCTGCTGCATCTGTGAATATTAATATCTGAAAAAACTGCCAAGATATATTTGATATAGAGGCAGGAATTAAATTCATGGTTTGTCAAAGGTTTATATTTTTTCTAATTTTATTCTTAAGTATGTTAAGAGGCATTTATGTTCTTTTGTGGTTTTTAATGAAGATTATTTGTAGAGAATGCAACACTGTTATATGATTCAGTAGTCCCCCCTATCTGAGGGGAATTATGTTGGAATACTTCTAGTGGATTCCTGAAACTGTGGACATTATATATGACAGTGTATGAACCCCATATATACTATCTTTTCCTATATATCTATACGTAGTTTAATTTATAAATTAGGCACAGTAAGATTAACAATAACCATAAAACAATAATATAAAAAATGTTATTTTAAACTTATTTCTGCCATTTTCCACTTACTACGTTCAGACTGTGGTTGACGAAGGGTAAATTAAACCATGGAAAATGAAACCATAGGTAAGAGAGGACTACTGTAAATATTGGTAAATACTGATGAAATGATTTAATTTTTATCATTTGTAGACTTGTTTTACAATGGGTTATATTTTTTCTTATAAGAATACCTGTTTGAAATGTGGATTTTATATCAAACCTACTGATTAAAATTTCCAATAGGGTATCTGAAATTGCTTCCTCAAAACCAAAATAGGTTCTAAGCAGGAGTATTAGGTAGTTTCAGTATTAAAAATAAAGTTTTTATTAGAAGAAAAACTACTATTAAAGCCTGCTACTCCAGGCCTATTAGATAGTTTTAACGTATCTACAGCATTAAAAGAATAATTTTATTAAAAGAAAAATACTGTCAAGTTTTGCTAACTCCAGGAGACCACTTTTTTTTTTTCAGAAGAGACTGGGAGAAATGATGTAGGGGCAGAATGATGTCAATTCTACTCCAGTTGTTCTCCAACTGAATTGACTATGCATCAGAATTATCTGGAATGCTCATGAAAACACTGCTGGGCCCCACTCTTAGAATTTTTTACTCACCAGGTTTGTAGTGGGATACAAAAACTTACCCTATTAAGTTCCAAGGTGATGCTATTATCTTAGGAATCACACTTGGAGAAATGGTTCTACGATTTAGCTCTGTGTGGTTGCAAAAATTACCATTGGTGAAAACAGAAATGCTGAAGAATGTATTGGACTTCATGTCAACTCACTTTATTGTGATTTAGTTTGACCCCTTTAGCTGTTCTTTTTGTTGTATAGTTTCTATAAGTAGGAAATATTATGTCCACACCCTTCATTGTGTCAAGAAAACTTAAGATATTCCCTTATGTATACATCATTCTCCACAGTTTTAACTGGTTTGCAGGCTTTTTTTAGATCATAAAAATAGGCCTTAAACATTTGCTTGGAATGTTTAAGGTTAGGCTTAATAATACAACCATCTGTAATAACTCTCTCATTAGAGCTTGTAAGCCATAAATAAAATTTCATGAACTCGATGAATATATTGTGGACAGCATTCTCACTGCTCTTCTCTACTCTAAGGGCCACAATGCACTGGGATGTTCTCTGAAATTCTATTTCTACTCTTCAAAATTTCTCTATTTAACAATTATGTTTAAAAAATAAACAACTACATTATTCCTGAGTTTTACTTCTGTTGCACTAAGAACACAGAAGTAAAAAAAAAAAAAAGAACACAGAAGTACAGGATGAGCAGTCCTCCCTTGCAATACTACAAAATTAAACTTTTTGGCACACCCACACCAGACCTCATGTGACTAGCTGTGGTCAAAGTGCAGAAACACTGGCTTTGGTTCTATCCCATGACTTATTATTGTTTGTACAAATACTCTGAAATCTGAAACACTTCTGGTCCCAAGCATTTGGTTAAGGGCTAGACAGTCTGTACTTGGAAAAGCCATGAGTAGACTGTACTTACCAGTTAATGTTTTACAATAACCCCACTCATGCATTTGGGTTTGCAATTTCTTTATCTCTGCTCAGCACTGAAACATGAAGGAAAATCCTTGTAATGTTTCATATTCAATAAGATTCTTCCATTTTAATGCATAAAATTCTGAAATCAGTCTTAACCATGAAGATTCATGTCAGAAGAGCTAACATTCTATGTCTATATTCAAAACATCTGAGACAGCTTTTTGTTATTAAAAAGTTTATTTAACAAAAAGTTTAATATGAAGGCTGGGGAGATAGCTCAGCTGGTAGAGTGCTTGCCTCGTAAGCACAAGGCCCTGAGTTCGATCCCCAATACCACAAAAAAAAAAAAAAAAAAAAAAAAAAAAAAAAAAAAAGTTTATTATGAAAATGTACATGACCCGATTTTTATGTCATAGTTAAAACAGGCCCTCTGGAAATGGGACATGGATTTCTGTGCTGAATAGTCATTATTTATACTCGTTCCAAGGCTTCTAACATGATGATACTATTTCCTCGTATTACCTGGGAAAGAGAAAAGTAGATTTGAAAAGAAAAATTCATTTAGTAGACATATTAGTGATTATAAAGAATTTCTACCAAATCATTAATGGATTTTCCATATTACATATCAGTTTGTGAGACTTTTTTCAAGTCATAGGGAGACTAAATAAATCTTTTAATCATGACATGAAACTACTAAGTCCTTCCTTTAAGAGGTAGATTTCTAGTTTGATAGCTAATAATTATTTTTTTGAGATGCCAAGTCTCCACTGATTCACTTCACCTTGAAAACTATAGGACTCAAAACATGCCCATTCCTAACCTTAATGGATCTAAAAATCAATGGGAAAAACAGGCAAAAAAAAAAGTCCATACATATGTAAAATAAGGAGGGAATTTGAAATTTCAGCTGGGCCTACCTAGGAAAGTGGGTAGAACTTTGACAAGATAAATTCTCAACAGAACTAAGGTGAAGATGGAGTATAAGGGGATAAGGAAAAAATCTAATCTGAATGTCATAAAGTCATGAAGGAAGGTGGAAAACAAGATAGTTGGTATCCAACCTTGAAAAGGCCTCAAATGCCAAACCAACAGTTTGCAAGTTAAAATAAAACTTAACATTTAGAGGAAAGGCAGTTACTGTCCTGGTAATAACACATGTAAATCTGAATGAGGGTGCTTAGAGGCAGGAAGAGAAATTATAAAGAAAGGGTTTTAGGAGCACAGTGCCTGACTTAGTAAACATGCTATAAATGAAGATAAGCAGGGATATTTATGAGAACACAGGTGAAATGGCTGGTCAGTGAATTCAAGAGGGGTAGAAAAACAAGTGAAACTGAAATGCTAAGGGACTGGAAACAAGAAGTCTCTGATGGACCTACAGATCACAAAGATCTGCAGATCACAGACCAGACAAGTAGAACTGAACAATGAAAGGGCAGGAGGGGGATGTTAAGAAATGTAATCATCAAAGGCATTTTGAGTAAGATTCAAAGTGCAGCTATGCTTATAGACCTCTACTACAGGTTAAAAATAGCTATAAACTTGCTTTTTTCTCCCCTCATTGAGGTAGCTTTGTTTATACATAGAGTATGGCTTACTGTCTCTTCCACTGAAATGTAAATTCTAGGAGAACAGACACTTTGCTGCACTACCTGTAACAGGACTAAAAACGTGAAATAAACAAATGAGCTCTGCCTGAGAGAGGAAGGGTGCACAACAGGTGAGAGTACCTCAGAGCCTGAGAATTAACAGCAACTCGTATGGTGAAAGATGACAAAGAATTAAAGAGCAGATTTACAAGAGAGCAATTCCCTAAAAATGATAATGGGGACTGAAAGAATCTGTTGACTCTTCGTATAAGTTAGGGATAGAAATGTAGAGAGCTAAACAGTATGTTTACCTAGTTGTTTTAAATTCGTGACTTTTTTAATGGTGCTGGGACTAGAACTCGGGGCCTCAAGCATGCTAGGTTAATTGCTCTAGCACTGGGCATAGCCTCCCGCCCCCTTGGTTCAACAGATGATGAAAAAATATCTCATTGATCACAGCATGAAAAACAACTAGCCTTCTTTCCTAGCTTCCTCATAAATTTGTCCATGTCTGACACTTCCCTAGAAGTACAAGGTGGTAAAGAGCTTTATTTCAGATAACTAAGATTTTCTGACCTGAGAATCTCATCACATTGTATTTAGGAAGTAAGCTAGTTGTTGAACACCTTTGCCTTGTAGTGTTCTTCCTCTTTTGCCATTGTGTTTAAGACCCAATTCTACGCCATCAGATCCAGAATTCAATATCTTCCTTTTGCTGTTTGGTGATGCTAAGTGCTGCTCTGGCATGCAGCCTCTTGAAAGGGCACAGCTGTCTAATAAGATGATCCTACAACAGCACAATTCTATAATTTTATATATATAGAATTGTGTATACAAACACACACACTGAACCACCAAAACATACAGAATTTTTACTATATTCTTAGGGGGGACCTGGGGCAAGTTCATCCTACCTTAAGATAAGACAGGTGATGCCACTAACAGCTCTGGGGGGGGGAGTGTGCTTCAGAAGAGGATAGTTAACTTATTAGGTAATTATCTATCTCCCCCTCAGAACACACATACACCACACACACACACACACACACACTTCCCCTAAGAAAACAAACAATAGGTCATTGACTTGGAGAAGGTAATAATAAAGATAGTTAAACTATCTCCTTTGTTAAGAACTTCTGAGGAAAAAAAAATTTTTAACCTGTTTCCCATCTTCCTACTTCAGAAAAGTCAAAAGTTCACTCTTGTTCTTGCATTTTCTTTAAAATGTCTGTTTATTAAACATAATTGTTGTATTACCATTACTGCATGTTTAAAGTGACGACTCAGCTGAAAGAATTTCTGTCTACTGATAAACTTTTTTTCGTCATAGAACAAATATCTGAAGTGAAAGAACGGATTGCCTAACACAACAAGTACATACTCACTATTTAAATTACTTGAGATAGCACTGCTTTTAACCAATTTCTCCGTAAAGAAAATAAAGTCCAGCAAGATTCAGGGGGAAATTGACAGAAAGACCCATGATCCAAGCTTAATAAACCCTCATATGAAAAAATTCTAATGAGCACATGATTATTAAAACAAACCTTCTCAAATTAGAATCAAAATTTAGATGCCAAAGATGTTTCTGATTAATTTTTAGCATATTTGTTGAGATGAAAAAAACAATCTACCCTCTATCAGAATGAAGATTTCCTAACTTCTAAGAAGGGCTGGAGGAAAGCTTGGGGGATCTTTATTTTTAAATTTTTGTGGCACCAGGTGCTCTATCACCAAGCTACAATCCCAGTCCTTTTTGACAGTCTTGCTAAATTGCCCAGGCTAGTCTCCAACTTATTAGCCTGCCTCAGACTTCAGAGTCACCAGGATGTAAACAAGTGTGCACTAGTGTGACAGGTTTTTGTGGGTATTTAGAACCTTGTTTTTCTAAGAACCTGGTTGTTGATGACTCTGTTACCCAGAGGCTCTAATACTGTCTGGGGGAAGAGAGGTTAGGCTACAACAGTTGTTGCTCTAGAAATATTAGGAGTCAAATTGGTAGGAAAACAGGCTTTATTAAAGTTAGCTTTGAAGGAAGATAGAAACTTATGATTCCATATATTCTTTGAAATTCTTGAAAATAAGAAGAACTTTTAAGGAGAGGAGGCAGTGAAGTGAGACAAAAGGCAGGAAATGTACATATGCAGTATTTAGCCTGTGCTAGACAGGACTGGGCAGTGGGAGGGGGCTATGGGAATTATAGCCCTTCAGATTTCACTCTCAGCAGAAGAAAGTTCCTAATTTTGGGGTGGTGATGGTGGAGGCAAATTCAGTATATTTCAATTCCACCACAGTTTTATTCAACACAAGCTCTAGAGGTATGTGCCTGAAAGGTAGAAGGTCAATTTGCTGAAAACTTTGGGGCGTTGTGCAGTATTCAGACCCTAAAGTGGTTTTCAGTCAAGACTACTGATTTACTTTTCAAAATGCAGTAATGGAAATACATCTGAGATAAGTACTAACACAAACCTTGAAAGCAATGATTAAAAACAAAAAACAAAAAACAAACAGCCAGGAGTGGTGATGCATGCCTGTAATCCCAGCTACGCAGGAGGCCACAAATTTGAGGCCAGTTTGGTCAAACTGGCAAGGTCCTATCTCAAAAAATAAATTTATAAAAGCAGTGGGGATGTAGCTCAGTGTTAGGGCACTTGTCTAGTCTAGTATGCTTAAGACTCTGGATTCAACCCCCCATACCACAAAAAAATAAAGTAAAATACAGGCAAATCTGTCAAAACTTGGTCTATCCTTGTTCCCCTAATGCTCAAACTTTAAGAGAAAAAACAAACATTATAGAGCTGCTGAGCTGGGGATATAGCTCAGTGGATGCGAAGCCCTGGGTCCAATCCCCAGCACAACAGAGAAGTAGGGGGAGGGGGAAAAATAGTGAACAAGGCTAACAATTTACTTTACTATTTCTTGGAGGCTGGGTTTTTGTTTTGTTTTGGGCTACTGGGAATTGAACCCAGAGATGCTCTACCACTGAGTTACATCCACGGCCCTTTTTTATTTTGAGAAAGGGTCTGGCTAAGTTGCTGGCTTTGAACTTGTGATCCTCTTCCCTCAGCCTCCTGAGCCACTGGGATTACAGATGTGCATCACTGCACATTTTTAAGACAGGATTTTGCTAAGTTGCTGACACTGGCCTCTAGCTTGTGATCTTTCTGCCTTAGTCTTCGGAGTCCATGGGATTACAATGTACATGCACCTGTCCTGGGTTTCTTGGAAATCTTTATGTGCACCTTTTTCAAGAAATTTAGGCTTTAGACCTGAAACTATGCAACTCCTAGAAGAAAACAGTCAACATTCTAGTATACAGGCACAGGCAACAACTTTCTCAACAGGATCCCTAACGTTCAAGAAATAATGCCAAGAGTTGGTAAACAGGATGGCATCAAGTTAAAAACCTCTGCACAGCAAAGGAAACAATAATGTGAAGAGAGAATCTACACAATGAGAAAAATCTTTGCTAGCTACTCTTCAGACAAAGGATTAGTATCTAAAATATATAAAGAACTCAAAAAACTTAACATCAAAAAACCCCTCAATTAATAAATGGACAAATGAATTAAAGACACTCCTCAAAGAAGAAATACAAATGGCCAATAAATATATGAAAAAATGTTCAACATTAGCAATTAGGGAAATGCAAATCAAAACTACACAGAGTTCATCTCACACTAGTCAGAATGGCAGTCTTCAGGAATACAAACAATAATAAATGCTGAGGATGTAGATAAAAAGGAACACTTTTACATCTTTGGTGGGATTATAAATTAGTACAATCACTATTGAAATCAGTATGGAGGTTTCTCAAAAGACTAGACATGGAACCACCATATGACCCAGTTATACTGCTATTCAGTATTTACCTAAGGAATTAAGTCTTCACAGAAATACGTGCATACCCATGTTTAGAGCAGCACAATTCATAATAGCCAAACTACAGACCCAACTTAGGTTTCCAACAACAGATGAGTGGATAAAGAAAATGTGGTATATATACATAATGGAGTTTTACTCAGCCATAAAGAAAAATGAAACCATATCATTTGCAGGAAAATGGATGGAACCTGAGACCATTATATTAAGCAAAATAAGCCAAACTCTGAAAGTCAAAGGTTGTGTATTTTCTCTTATACATGGAAGTCAGAAAGGAAAAGGAAAAGAAAGGTGATAGGGGTGAAAATCTCATGAAAATCAAAAGTTCGGCAGAGGAAAGGGACCAGGGGATTTAAGGGGGAAGTGCTGGGGAGTGATACTGGTCAAATTATATTGTTATACTGTGTGCATTTACAAATATGTAACAAATCCCATCATTACATAAAACCATAATGTACCAATAAAAACAAAACACAAAGACAAAAACCAAAATCAAACCTGAGCTTGCTATTTATTAGGGACACTGACCTATGCCAAATAAAGAGGGATTCAAGTCTGGGTCTTGTTGACACAACACCAAAACTTACTTTAAGTAGCCACCCAACTACGGCCTAATGAATATTGAAATGTTTGCCCTATAAGTGTTTAATATCTACACACACACACATTTTCCCCCCTTGCTTTATCCCATGTGAATGGTTGTCCTGATTATCCTTCACAACTTTTACCTTGACTACTTTTAATTTTGGGTGTGATAAATCAGAAATTCAAGTTAACTATGTACACAAGTAAAATAAAAAGTGTCATGTGTGACTAGCAGATATGCAAAATATGGGTATGTGTTAGAAATGCAAAATCTCAAGGTCTACCCCACAGCTACTGGATCAGATCTGTATTTTAACAAGCTGCCTTGGGGATTCATATACATGTTCAAGTATTACTCAATTACTCTAATGAAAAACTGATTATGGGTCTCTCTTATAAAGTTCAAAAATGATTTTTAACAGCCATAGGACCTTACAAGATTCTGTATACTTGAAAGTACCTTCAGGTAATGGCAACATTATCACAGTTAGTGACTGCTGCATGATGAACAAAAAAGGAAATGGAACGTCTAACCTTGACTGTTATTTGACTTTTATGGGGTTAACGACTCCAACTCCAATTTAATCCAAAATTTGCTACAAGGGAATATAATACATATTCCAAAGCAAAAATGAAATCTCTAACAGAAGTCTTATCTTTACTTACCACCATTCCAATATTGTTCTGTTGCCCACTAGTTGCCATCTCCACACATTCGTCTATCACAAGATTCATAAAGGGGTCAAATCCCCGCAATATTCCTTGGACATGTCTGCCACCATTTAATTTCACTATAAAAAGGGAAAAAGTTTTAATAAAATCATCCATTAACAGCTGTTCATTACAAACCAGGTAAGAGAAGACACAGGTTGAGATGTTTGACCCACTATCATTACTATATGCCAAGCACTGGGCTAAACAATTTATATTTACTTCCACATTTTAATTTGAAAGAACCCTTGATAGTAGTATTATCTTTACTTTATCCAAGGGTACTGCTGATGTTGTATATTAATAGGATTCAAGGTTACAGTTTGTTTGGTAGAGTTGAGATTCAATCAAACTGAAAACTGTTTACCTATAAAGTCCAATGCTTTTAATTCCCATGTACTTCAAGTACAGTATGGGTCAGGTTTTTATTTAGGTGGAACAACTGTTTTTCCTACATATTACCAAGAAACAGTAAGTGCTCCTTGTCTTAGTCCTTTGTAGCTTGTTTAAAAAGGAAAAAAAGGTTGATTAATTTTTAAATATTACTGCACAGAAAATTCCCATTAATTCTGTCAAGGTGAGGGAGGGTTTATATGAAATTATCCAAAATCTTAAATGCTGTTAGAAATTAGGTAAATAAAGTTGTCTGGTTAGCATTTTGGTAAACTTGCTTAATTAATGGATATGAATTAGAGATTCTGTGTGCTTAAATTTTTCTCAAGTGGTTCCGAACACTGCACACTGAAGACACATGTAAAAAGCAACTGAATGATTTTAAAAGTCAAGACAAAGCAACAAACTTACATGATAACTTCTTGTCCATAAATCTGAAAAAGCAAAGGGGTAAAAATTACATAACTGTTTTAAAAATTTTAAGCAAAAACAAGCACAAAAGTAGGTACAGTTCAAATAATTTGCTAAAATTTATACAATTGGGATAAGAAGTTTAAAACAGTAAAAATCTTGTATTGTTGTAAAGGGTGAGGGATCAATAGGCTACTTAAATTAGACATTATATAAAATAAAGAAATTTGGGGCAGAGCAAGACAATAAAAACAAAATATGTGTAGACTATATTAATTTACATTAAACTGAATCTTAAATGTGAATTCCGAAAGTATTACTATTGTTCAATACTATGCTGTTGCTTCACTGACCCAATTTTCAATGATTGGATTTTATAATTATAACAGAAAAACAAAATTCTGATTATGTTCTGGTTATTTCCAAAACAGTAATCAAACTATATCCAATTCAATAGGTATTTGATTTTATACCTAAGATTATAAGTAGTGTTGTTTTATTTAACCTATTAAGTCCCAAGATTTCAATTTTGCAAATGTAGCAATGAAACTGACAGAGGTGCATTAAAATAGTTCAGGACTCATAATCTAGAGCTTATGTATTATTATATTAATTAATATCATATTACAATTATATTTTTATCACAATATAATTATGTCCTTTTTTTGGAGGGGAGGTGGTGAGGTCACCTGGGATTCAACTCAGGGGCACTCAGCCACTGAGCCACATCCCCAGCCCAATTTTATATTTTATTTAGAGAGAGGGTCTCACTGAGTTGCTTAGTGCCTTGCTTTTGCTGAGGTTGGTTTTGAACTCTTGATCCTCCTGTCTCAGTCTCCCAAGTCACTGAGATTACAGGCACTGCAGCACGGCACCCAGCTTATATTTAAAATTTTATAGATGTTTCACATCTGGGACTCTGTGACAAAAGAGGTTAATATTAAAACATTAAGCTTAAGTGTCAAGGGCAGTTCTCAACACACAAACATATGTTAATAAAACAAAAGTACTCTTTTGAAATTTCAGACAATTTGAATTAAACAAGAAAAATCCCATCTCAATAGGATAGCATGTGAACATTAAGCCATGCAGTCAAATCAATTTCTACCTCTCTAAGTTACAGGCCAGAAAATATGAAATTTTGTTAAATTTTTGGGGGTGTGGTACTGGGGACTGAATCCAGGGTTGCCCTACCACTGAGTCACACATCCCCAGCCCTTTTTATTTTGGTTTTAACTTAATTTTTTTTTTCTTTAATGGTACTGGGGATTAAGCCCAGAGCCTTGTACATGCTAGACAAGTACCCTGCTAACCCCAGCCTGTGTCCCACTCAATTTTAATGTATAGGATTATCATGAAAGAATTGAAAGATAATAAGACATAGGGCCTGATTGAAGGTAGGACTAAATATATTTACAAATAAAAGTGCATTTATTAAGTATGATGAATAAAATCATACATTTTAGTAGTACATATGATAAACAGCATATTGTAACAAGAGCTTATTTGATTCTTATGACAAATTATATTGTTTTACCACCATTTTATAGATGGGGAACTGAGGCTCAGAAAGTTTAAGAAAATTGCCCAAAGTCATCCAGCAAGTGAGAAAATCAGAGTAACACAAATGGTTCAGTTTGACAGAAGAAAAGGACACTCAAATATCAGCAGTTGTTAAGATTTGATGCTTGGATTTTGAGATGGATGGACTCAAATGCTGAGATATGAAATTTGAACTTTATTTTACAGACAGTGGTTGTTAAAGCCTCAATCATTGTCAAGAATTACCCTGGTAGCAAATTTTAAGAGGTGGGAAGGTCAGTTATTTAGGCCAAGGCATTTTATCTTCAGCACTACTGACATTTGGGGCCAGATACTTCTGGTTGTTGAGGTAATCCAATATTTTGTGAGATGTTTAGCAGTATCCCCAGCCTCCACCCACTAGATGCTGGTAGCACCCAACTCCTTAGCTCCCATTTAAGAATCACTGAATTACACTAAGCAAGGAGAAGAACATGAAGATAGAAAAAAGTATCTGAGAAATTAAAGAAGAAATTTAGTCATTTGCAGGAAGATCTGATTTCACAATTCATGGCATCTAAGGATAAAAACTAGCTCCATTCAAAAGTAGTTTCATTCTCTGATATTCCCAAATATTTGTTAAGAATCAGAATGGAAATCTAAAATTACACGTGAGAACAGTCCCTTTGCCAAAAAACAATCATCATTTTACCAGTCCCTGAAGAACCCAGATTCTTACAAGACTTCATTCATCAGCTCACCAATAAAATGACTTTTAAGTAAACATTGTCACAATAACCTCTATTTTTCTTAACATTGGAACTTACGGTTTAATACATTTTCTTCTTTTTTGCTGTATTGGGGACTGCACCCGGGGTCTCACTTATTATTAGGTAAGTGCTCTAGCACCAATCTCATCCCCATATAGTAATTCTTTAACAAATTCAATTAAAATACACATGGATTTGCACACAGTAGTTGCTCTGATATAAAAATGTGCATTTAAATACAAACTCTTCCTTATGTCTTTTTTTCAGGACTACTAAAAAACAGGCCATACAAGAGGCAGATTACATGGCTGTGAAATCCAATTACTACATGTAGATAAAGAACTACCTGGTATAAAGTATTACTTGATTATAAAGACGACAATACGACACATGTTAAGTTTAGGCAAGAAGTATTTGAGGAGGCTAGACCTTTAAACCGGGAACTACTGAAATTAAAGATATTTATGGTGACTCTACTAGGTGTAGAACAAAACTCCAAAGAACTAGTCTTTGCTTTAGGAAATTAATGTCCTCACACAATTTTAGCACCAGAACAAGATATCACACCACATCGAGTTTAACTTAATTACGAAGGGCAAGAATGAACACATGTATCGATACATCACATGGTACCCTATTAATATGTAGAATTTCTATGCATCAGTTACAATGAATTTAAATTTTAAAAAGGGGCAAGAAAAAGGAATGGAATTTCTCAGTAAAAGTTCAAAGAAACAGCCATGCATTCTTTTGTCTTTTTGAATCTTTACATGCTATCGAACACTTCCACTCCTAGTAGAAGGACCTCTCCAGTCACCTTATTCGGACCATGATGCTATTCAAGACATTGAACAAAAGATTGCATTCGAGGTCTTCAATTAAGGAGGTCGCGGGGGAGAGCTGGGGCCGGGAACTTGGGACAGCGCCCAAATAGAGGCGCTGGTGCTGCTTTTTGGTAACCATGTCCACCGAGCCGAAACGCGGCGATTGCCCTGGCATCCGAACTCTTCCGAGCCGGACCCTGGTCTGGATCCAGGGGGCCTCAGGGCCGAGTAAGAAATGAGCCGAAAGGGCCCAAGCCGTTTGGCGTACACACGCCTGTCACACTGACGGGAAATAGAGAAGACCTAAGGGACCCGGGGCACACACGGAAGCGGCCCTTTACGCGCGGCTCACACATACTCACTTTTTCAGCTCGGGAGGGTGAGCTTTGCTCATGCTGTCTACTCCGCAGGCTCAGAGATGCTTTGAAACGGAATTGGCGGCCTCCTCCACGCTACCGCGGTAGAATCGGCGTCTTACGTCTGACGTCACCAGTCCCGATAGCCAACTGCTTGTCGGTAATTTTTACATCTCACCTCGCGATACTTAAAGGAAGGCGGACCAGATCGGTCAGTCGCCAGCTTCCGGTTGCGTCGTCAGCGATTGGCCTTGACGGAGAGGTGGGGCCTTAGTTCCATTTCCGTTTTGTAAACTTGAGGTAAGTCAGTAAGGTGTTTGGTTCTCGGTAACGTCGGAAGCTCCTATGTTTGTGGATCGCGTTTATTTTTTTTTTTTATATATGCCGAATGGAAATGAGCTCTGGAGGAGTGGGCGTCTAGTATTTCTTTGGCACAAATTCCTACGTGTTCCTAGGTTTCCCTTAACGCCCAAACGAATGATCTAGAAGTAAGGCTACTGGGCCTCCCCAGGAATTTGAACCTAGAGCTTTGGAATGAATTCCCGATTGATGGCCCAGTAATTCTTTTTAACTCTGCCTCCAGAACTCCATTCAACGTAACAGCGGCCCCAGTGTATAAAACGTGAGGTGCAGTACAGATAGCCTGTAAGGAGATACTGACTTTCCGCATCAAGTGTAAAGTGCAAAAAGTGGATTCCCATTTTGTTACCCCAAATAGTAAAACGAATTAAAGTTAATTGCATTCCTAATGTTAAGTATTGGCCTTATCAATCTCAACTATAGGAAAGACAAGAGTACATCATATATTTTGTGTATTATGGTACTCAGAAACCTAGACTCTGAACATTCTCTACAAGTCATAGCTGTGTAGCTTTTTCCCATCACGTACTGTTTAGTTGAAACTAGAAACCTGCCTTTTTTTTTTTAAAGTCTTAGTTTCTTTTCTTCATTAATGGACTTCAAGTCATCATGTCCTAGCCTTCCCTCAGTGAACTGGTCCTACATCTGAACACAACTAATTTCCACTCTTCTGTACACCTTAAAAATTTTATTTCGCACATAACAAGGAGAAACATACTAAGAAAGTGACATAACCACTGCCCAGATACAAAGACACCATGGCAGGGAGACAATGAAACGATTTATTTTAAAACCAAACCACTAGGAAAATATATCACAGCCTTGACAGAGCAAACAGACAGGCTATATTATCATTTCAAGTAATAAGTTGATAAAAAGACAACATGCTCCTTATTCAGAAGATAAGGTGCGATGCTGGGGCAAGAAGAACATTGCATGTTGCAAAGGCCCCAGGCAAAATGGTATTTGGTAAAGGGTTCTGTGTGGGGTGCCCCTCCTTTGCTTTCAAAGAGGGGTGTGTGTGTGTCTGTCTGTGTGTGTCACAGCTTGTCCTAGTCCAAGCTGTTTACTTTTTGACTTTCCTATTGTCAGGGGATTATATCAGTAAGGCTCTGTTAATTCAGGGAACTAAGTAAGCAATGCTGGATTTAGGCTTCTGTTCTGTGAAAACCATTTTTTTCCTTCCAAGTACAGTACTTCATAACTTTCATCTAGGAAACAGTCACTATTTTACTATTTCCAGATACTGGTATATGTATCACAATCAAAATTCCTTTCTCTTCAAGGGGGAAAGATTATCCTGTCACTTTACTGTAGAAAGCCTCAGGGCACATACGCTGGTGGTGGAAGCTCTGCTTTCTATACTTAATGTGACATCGCCAGTCTGCTTTTGCAGTGGTCTTCTAGCTGAGAGATGCAAAAAGAATTTGAAGAAATCCATATCTTGATGGCCATAAAGGGTATACACAAGGAATCTTTCCAAGTTCTTATCCGAACTACTCTTCCTCTCAAATTCATATCTTAAATCCACTTAATGCCTTGTATATAAAAACTACCAAACAAAATAAAGACCTGGAAACCTTTTCCCCCTTCTAGATTATTGATCTCCTGGATTTTGTTTTACGGCTTATGGAAAATGGTATGATACTTCTGGTAAATAAGAGGTTGGCAACAAACACACACCTCTCTTCAAACTCCACCAGGTCACTGGCAGTCCAGAAGAACCTGCTATCCTGTTGGTACCTGTGTTGTAAGAATCTGCTGCTTGGAGGGCTCTGGCTTGGTACAAGGGAGCTCTCTACTCTCAGGACAACCACTTGCCAATGTGAAGTTTAGCCTCTAAAAGCTCTCCTTTCACTCAAATTTTAGCACCATTTTTTTTTCCATTTCACTTCCTTGGATCAAAACATAAAGGAATCAGTGTCTAGAGTCAAGTTTTATATGCCTTAAACTTGTTGCCATCCTTAGTTTCTTCATTTATCAACTTTGCTTAAGACTAAAATTCCCATTCCTCTTTTAAAATAGATTCCTGCTCTCAGCCCTAATGGCCACTGGCAAGAACTTTTATTTCCCAATGGATGAGAGAGACTCTTTCATCTTCTTGGTCATAGTTGGGATGAGGTGCATGTGGTCATCCACACACTTGGTCACACAACTGTCCAGCTGCCGCTTCACCTGAAGCTCTTTACTCCCAGCATCTATTGAATCTTTGGCTTTGTCGTTGCAGTGCATGGTACACCGGGCCAGACGGTCCTGTAGCAAGAAGGAAGAGAAGGCTGAATGGCTGGTTCCATTTACTAAGTGCTCATCATATGTGATAGTTTTGACATACATATCTTGATCAGTTAAAGGGACACTAAGTTTAATCAACTAAGATTGTTTTGGGTGAAACAGAAGGTGACACCAGGAGGATCCAGACAAACCATTACTAGAAAGAAGGGGAATGAAAGGATAAATTATGTAAAAGCCACTGTACTATCTTAAAACATCTTGATTCTTTTAATATCTGTCCTTGCTACAGAGGAACACTCAATTCAATTCAAATATTTATTAAGGACCATTCATACTTCTAATGTGGAATACAGTAATAAGTAAACAGAAAAGTTCTTGCCCCATGGAACTTGCATTTCAGTGAGGGGAGAGACCAACAAAATCAGTAAGTGAAACTGCTGGTAAAACCATTGGATATATGAATCTGAAATTCAGGAATAAGGTCTGGTCCTGAGGTGTGAATATTGGAATTGTGTGATATAGATGATACGCAATGACACCAGACAAGTGATTAGAAAAGGGACAAGGACCAAGGATAGCCTAGGCACTCCCAAAGCTCAAGAGTTTGGAAAGAAGTGCCACCATAGGAAGGCAAGAAAGAGGTGCCAGGGAGAGAAGTGCCCTGATGGCCAATGAATAAAGTGCTTCAAAGAGGAGAGGGAGTCACTGTGTCAATGATGCAGATAGGTTGAGTAAGATGAGGACTGAGAATGATCACTGGATTTAGCCCCAAGGAGGTGCACTCACAACTGCAAGAGCAGTTCCTGCAGGAAGTCTGCCTGAATTAGTGCAAAGAGAATGGAAGGAGAAAGTTACACAGGAATCCAAGAATCAAGTTTTCAAATACCTCATCTATTAAATTAGCTATTAAATGAACAAAGAAACCCTTTGGAGGGTTTTCCATGATCTTGGAGAAATTACTGCTTCATAATGGCAGTAATTTTTAAGAGTTTTATAAAGCACAATATAAAAATAGACCACACATAAGGTACAATTTCTTTCTTTTTATTTTTTTAAGGTAATTTATTTATTTTGAGAGGTGGTGGGGGGTGTCTCACTATGTTGGCCCTGGCTGGCCTTGAATTCTTTCTTGGGTTCGTGATTCTCCCACTTCCCTCATCTTTCTAAGTAGCTGGGACTACAGGCATGTTCCACCACACCTGACTAGGTATAATTTTTTTTTTTTTTTTTTCACGTGAATGGAATCTCAGGCTATGAGGGACAGATCAGAAGAGGGCTCTAAATATATATATATATATATATACCAGAGGAGTTTATGACCAAAAGTCCTTACACTTAGCCCTTACACTTTTTGTTGTTGTTTGGAGTATGTTAGACATCAAATAAACTGTGTGCTGTATATGTATGTGTATGCTATGTAGTATAAAATTATCTAAAATATGTTTATCCATTTCTAAAACAGCAGAATTCCCAGGAAAGTAGAATAAGATGGTCTTGAAAAGGTACAGATTAAATATAAATATAGAGAGGAAGGGAGTAAATTGAAATTGTGGATACCCTTTGTTCCAGAGAAGGAAAAAGGCAGCTGTTTTAGGAATGTGAGGGGGGGGAGGGTTTCTGAACCAGGCTTCAGTTAGTCAACAATAATGCTTCATATAAATGATTACTCCCAGTGACACCAGAATTGCCCCCTGGGTAGTCTTGGGTGGGTCTTAAGTTCACAAAATATATGTAGGGTTTTGCTCTAATCTGTACCTTTTCAAGACCACCTTATTCTACTTTCCTGGGAATTCTGCTGTTTTAGAAATGGATAAACATATTTTAGATAATTTTATACTACATAGCATACACATACATATACAGCACACAGTTTATTTGATGTCTAACACACCCCAAACAACAACAAAAAGAGTAAGGGCTAAGTGTAAGGACTTTTGGTCATAAACTCCCCTAGTAACATTTTTTATTTTTATTTTTGGGTCTCAAACATTGAACCCATGGGACACTTGACCACTAAGCCATATCCCTAGTCTTTTTTATTTTGTCTTACTAAATTGCTGAGGCTGGCTTTGAACTTGTGGTCTTCTTGCCTCAGTTTCCTGAGCCGTTGGGATTACAGGCATGTGCCACAATACTAGGCCTGGTAAACACTGTTCTATGGGAAAAGCCAGTTCAACTTAATACTCAACTTCCAGGATCTTTTCAAAATTTCAAACCCTGTGAAGACTGATTGGTCACAGGGCTACTGTAAATGTAGAAACAGAACAGACACTAAAGCCAAGAGTTCTGAACAAATCAAGGACTAGACACGTCTATTTGGGATATTCCTCACCTGGAACTTCTCCAACTCACTGGTCACCAAGGCCTGGGCTTGAGCCAGCGGGGCATGGCAGCGCTCAATGCACTGGTGCACCTGCTGCATGGAAGCCTGGCTGTCCTCACAGCAGCTGGCGCTGCACCGGAACATGAGGCCCTAGGGAGAGAAGACAGAGCCTGGTCAGGTAGGAAAGCGTTCAGGGACAGAGATGACCAAGGAGTAATACAAAGCTTAGGAGGTCATGTGTGTAGTTACATCTCCCTCTCCACCTGCTTCTACCTCTATTAGAATAGATATCAGGACCTAAAAACCACGACCAAGAAAATTATCCTGTGCATAGTACAGGATTTCATGGCATTTCTTGCTGCTAGCTCATTGGTACCTGTCACAACAATGGCTGGGTAAATGGGGAAGGAGGAATCGGTCAGATGAGTGCATGTTCTGAAAACCAGGTACCTATAGGTACAGAGGTCGGCAACCTAGTAATCTTATTTCCACCAAAGGGCATTCGACCATGACTCAAGGGACAGTATAAAGGAAACCCGCAATCCGGTGAGGGAGGCAGGACTAACACCTCAAGACATTTAGGAGTCAAAGCAGAACAGCATCTAAACCAGCGTTGTGTGACGCGAAGTTCGGGGTAACAAAACAGGGCATGACCTGGCTAACGGGGAGACCGGGAGCTTTTTTCTACTTGATCTTCCATGCTGGCCGTGTCCTTTCTGGGTCTCGGCTGTTCACCTGTGTAAGGGGCCGCGCCAAAGAGGTAGGTGGGACGGGACGAACGCCCCACGCCCGAGCCTTCTAACTCCGGCCCGTGGAACCCTCTCCCCCAGGCCGGACGGGGTGGACAACGGCCTTGCGCGTGACCAGGCCACGGCTTTCACCTGATGAGCCGAAGCTCCAGATGCCCTGCCTGAGGGCGAGGCGGGCTTGAGGACGCCACGGTCACCCCAGGGCGCCCAGAGCCGGTCGGCAGGAATGGGAGAGCGGTGCCGCGCATAGCGCAGCGGCTGAGCGAGAGTCTGAGAATCAGACCGCGGGAAAGGGGACCTCAGCTGGGTCCCCGCCCGCTACCTGCATCTTCCGGATGTTCTCCCGCTCCACACTTTTCACCATAGAGTCCACCGCCTCCTGCACCCGGAGCTGCTGCACCTCCGCCATGGCGACCCCGCGCTGCGCCGCGCCGGCGCCCACATGGATTCGGCGCACGTTCCGCTCCCCCGCCTCCCGGCTCTCCGGCCCGCCCTCTCCCGGCCGCGCCGCCCCCTGGCGTCCGAGCGGAGCAACTGCACGCCGGCGCTCGCGCACGCCGCGCAGTCCGAGTCGGCTCCCGCAGGCTCGCGCGGTTAGTGCCGGGTCCCCTGCCGCAGGCTCGCATGCGCAGCTCGCCACCCGCAGCCGCCGGACTGAGCACCCGCGGGGCAGCAAGCTCTGCGGTTAGTTGCCCGACTGTTTCCTCTTTTCTTCCCCTCCATTACTCTCATCTTCTGTCCCATCCTTAAAATTCTTTAAAAAAAAAAAAATTAACAAATACTCAGATCTTAGGTGTACAACTTGATGAGTTTTAACAAGCCTTGTCCATTGCCAAACTCCGCCCTTTCTCTCCCTTGCTCTGTCATTGTAGATTACGTATTCCCATTCTAAAACTTCACATATATGTGATTATTCAGCATATACTCATTGTGTCTAGCTTTTTTTTTTTTCCCACTCAGCATAATTCTTTTGAAGTAGAACCATGTTTTTGGTTCCTTTTTGCTACCGATTAGTATTCCTTTGAATGGGCAACCACACTTTGTTTATCCATTCCCCTGGTTGGAGGGCATTTTTGCCTTGTTCAGTTATTAGCTATTACGAATAAAGCAGTCAAAAGGAACATCCCTGAGCAAGGTTTTTCTGAATTTTTAAAATCTTGGGTAAATATCTAGAAGTGAAGTTGGGTAGAAGTATATATATGCATGTATTTCTTGTAAAAAATAGCATCAAGGGCGGGGCGGGGGGTACAGATACCTAATCAATGGCGAAGATGTATATGAAAGCAACACTGAGCCGTTTTTGAACTCTGGAATGGTTTGGACTTGCCCCACCCCTACACCCATCTTTACTATCCTATACGTTCATTTATCAGACATATTTGGGGCCCTGTGCTAAGTAGGGTCTTGGGTGCAGAGGGTAGCATGAGTCAAGAAGGGGAAGTTGACAGTTGCAGGCAGTATTGGAAGAACAGTGCTATTGGAGATGGCCCTACGGACAAGGAAGTGAGGGCTGAGGTGCCCCAGGAAAGCCTTTGGCATTGCATCTTTGATTGAATTGAGGAGCGGGCTTTCCCTGGGCATGTAAGAGCGTCGGAGGCCAGGCCCAGGGGGCTGCCAAGAGCAAAACAGAGCAAACCAGCTTGAGCCTTGGGGAAATGCCTGGAGTAGGGAAGGAGACCAGTGGGTGAGTGGGACACAAAGGGATGAGGTACTGTGGGTGGAATTCAGACATTTGCTGCCTTTGGACACTAGATGGCAGGGGAACTCTGGTTTGAGGGCAGTAGGCATTCAGATTCCAACAATGAGCCTTTCGAGAAAGTTGTTCTTGGACTGAGGTGTAGTTCAGTGGTAAAGTGCTTACTTCTGGTGACCGAAGCCTTTGGTCTGATTTTCCAGCACCAATAAAGAAAAGACCACCCCCCCAAAGTTGTTCATCCATCATCTCACCCAAGTGCCAGTGACCACTGGAAACTCCTGTTTCAGGGTCCAAGACATCCTTTCCACTTAAAATCAGGCTCTAGGCTGCTCCCAGCAGCAGCCCGAACCCAGATGATTTTAGTGGACCAGGTGTTGTTTTAAGTGTTTTACATGGATTATCTCATTTAATTTCCACAATAATTCTCTGAGATGGTTACTTCGTTTTCCACTTTTTTCTCACTCAGGGACAGAAAACTCAGGCCTAAGGAGGTGAAAGTACTTGCCAAAGGTTGCAAGCTAGACAACCAACCCTGATGGGCTGGCATCCATTTCGTATTGTAGAAGTTAAGAAATCTCTTTTGTCCTGGCTTGAGAGAATGTTGTAAGTAAAACAATGACAATAAGCTTTGAAACTCTGGAGAAGTGGCTGGACTAGAAAACTCAATGTATATTAAGTTATATATCCCATGGAAAGTTCTTTCTTTCTTCTTTAGGGCATAGACTAAAACTCTTCACTTTGCTCCCATATTCCTAAAATGCCAGACTAAATATTTCCAGCAACTCCTCCACATCAGAGTCCTGTTAATTATACTAATATAAGTTTAAAAGTCTTCGAGTAATGTGGCCTTGCCAGTTTATGCAAACTAGTGTTTGCAAAATGAATGGCTGGTTAGTTTTTATGAAAAGTGATTCCTGACTTCCAGTTGACTTTGGACACCAAGGGGAGGCGTGGTGGAAGCTGAGTTTAATCTCATGTCAGGAAGCTCAGATGCCTGATTGTGTTATTATCTTGGTGCTTTGAGACTAGATAATGAGGTTTCAGGGTTATCTAGCTCTAGCCTTGACTGACTCATTGGAAGCACGTCTGAGTTCTTTTAGGATCTGGGGTGCTCAGTTAGGTAGACTCAATTCCTTTCTGATCTCTTTTGCTCCAGGCTGTGAA
This sequence comes from Sciurus carolinensis, assembly GCF_902686445.1. Classification (NCBI taxonomy): domain Eukaryota; kingdom Metazoa; phylum Chordata; class Mammalia; order Rodentia; family Sciuridae; genus Sciurus; species Sciurus carolinensis. The sequence continues at coordinate 22,226,685 of NC_062225.1, forward strand.
CTCAGGCCTCTGGGGTTGGCCCAACAGTGCTAGATATACTCCCAGCCATCCAGCAGAGACAGACAATGGCATAGATGGATCAGAGCTCTTCCCTATTATAGATAGGATGTGGGTGGGGCAAATGGGAACCTGAATACCTGGGATGAGGGGAGGAGTGAATTTTGCTCATTGCTGCCACATTTTCTAATCCTCAGGTTAGCAGTGGGTGAAAGACAAAGAACTAACTGTAGCCAACTCTGGTTGAAGAGTTCTGGATGAACATTTATGGATTAAACTGATCGTTTAATGAGCAATTCTTATGTTATTATTTTAAAGTTATGATAGTCCTTGGTAGATTAGGAAGCCTTGCTGGGGAAAATACAACACCCAAGCAAAGGACACTATCTTTTGCAGAACCAGGTATTCAACTTTTTGGAAGCCTGAAGTATTAAAATATATTTGAAACTTTCAGTGGTTATTTCATAAAATATACATAAAGCAAATGTTTTGTGATTGTAAATATTGTACCATGTAAAATTCTCTTGAATCTATGCACATCTCCTTAGCCTACTATTTATCACCCTAAATTCGCCATTATTATTATTTGCCTGGGCTTCTATAATTGGCCCTGCTTAAGTCTTTGCACATCTTCCTATTGAGTCATCTTTTATTTGGTCTGTAGAATATATTTATATAGTCTCGTAATGAGCTCTTTTTCAGTAGGAGGTGTCACAAATATCTTTTCTACTTTGCGGCTTGCCTTTTCACTTTTTAAATGATATGAATTGATGAAAGAAATACTAATTAAAGTGTAGTACTGTTTATAATTTTCCCCTTCATTGGTCATTCTTTTTGTATTTTGTTTAAAAAGATATTTATCAACTCTAAGACATGAATGTATTCTTAAGATGTTAAAAATTGTATTTATTTTTATTCATCTTTTTAATATATGTATTCCTAATACTATAAATGTGTCTCTTAATACTGCTTTAGCTATTGCCTCATTTCAATGTGTAGTATTTTTTCAAACATTTTCTAATTTCCATTACAAATTCTTTTATTCATAGGTTATTTAGAAATGTATTTCTTAATTTCCAAACTCGAGGTTAATTTTTAGGTAAGTTTTGTGATTGGATTGTGGTCAGCAATCATATTCTATAATTTTGGTCTTCTGATTTGTTGAACTTGCTTTACGGCATCCAAGAAGTTCTTTCTAATTGGCTCCATTCCATCATGTGTGCTTCTCTGTCATGTATTTTCTTAGCACCTTGTACTGGTCTGTGACAGTGCCCGTCATTACTGCTCATTACTTGTCCCATGTTTTTTCAAACATTCAAAGAGAATGAGGACCATGTCTGTTTTTCATTGCTCTTTCCTATTTCTTTGCTTAGTGCCTGGCACATACTAACCCCTTAGTAAAGATTCATTTAATGACTGAATAAATTAATTAATTTCATTAAAAAGTAATTAATCGGATTACTAAAAATACTTGGAAACCAGAGAAAAGCAACAATAAATAAATAATAGTGTAAAAATCCATACTACCTTACTATTTTATTTTATTTTTTTAAATTTTTTATTTTTAGTTGTCAATGGATCTTTTATTTTTCTATATGTGGTGCGGAGTATCGAACCCAGGGCCTCACACATGCCAGGTGAGTGCTCTGCCCCTGAGCCACGACGCCAGCCCCACTATTTTATTTTATTTTCTGCAGTGCTGGAGATTGAATCAAATGTTTATTTATTTATTTTTTTTGTACCAGGGATTGAACACAAGGGCACATAACCACTAAGCCACATATCCAGCTCATTTTTTTTTTTTTTTTAAATTTTGAGTCAGGGTCTTGCTAAGTTGCATTCGGGCCTTGTTAAGTTGCTGAGGCTAGTTTTGAACTTGTAATCCGCCTCCGTCAGTCTCCCAAGCCTCTGGGATTACAGATGTGTGCCACCAAGCCTGGCCTACTATGAATCCAGGGTTTTATGCATTCTAGGTAGATACTCTACCACTGAGCTACATCTCCAGTCCTTTTAACTTTTATTTTTAATTTTTTATTTGCTAAGCTTTCTAGATTGGCCTAATAACTTTTGATCCTCCTACCTCAACCTCCTGGGTACCTGGGATTTTAGGTGTATATCACTACACTGATCAGTATTTTGATCCTTCCTTCCTTCTTTATTCTATTTATAAATGATAAATATTTATTTCTTACCTGTCATCTGAAGATAAGCAGTTTAGGGTTCATATGACGGCTCCATGACTTCTTTGATTGTTTTGCCATGTCCATCTATATGGTATATGGTATTGATTTATTTAGTATTTCTTTATCTATAATTCTATATGGTATGGATTTATGTCTTTAAAATCTTTCTATCTGGGGTTTTTTAAACACTGCAGCAATAAAACATATAGACTTGGGTACCTTGCTTTTATACTTATAAGCATTTTCATGTCCTTATGCACAAATAAAGGGAAACATAGTATGTAGTTGGTGGTTAAGATTAAGTAGAAGAACTTATAATATAAATGTTAAGATTCTAGCAAGTCTTGGGTGTGGGGTTGCTAGAACCCCCAGATAGGTTGAGCACTCTAGTAGAAGGGACACTTGTACCTTTATGGAGTCCCAGGGAGTGCCCAGACTCTAGAGGCGTGGTGGCTATGTTGTAGGTCTAGAGCAGAGAGGGTCTTGGCAAGCCCCAGGGGCTCTCCAAGGCTCCATGTGAGTAGGAGCTGCCCCAGAGCAACCTGTAACCAGACAGGCCTCAGATAGCCTGGGAGCACCTCTTCCCCAGGGCCCAGAAGGAGAGCTGCCTAATGATCTCCTTGCGGCTAAAGCAACCACAGAGCCCAGAGAACTGGACCTGGACAGATCCTGTGGTGGCCAGCATGAGCTTTTCCATCACAGAAACCAATGTGGGCAGATGATACGATTGGCCCTCCTTGTCACTTAGATGTAGCTCTGACCCAGGCTTCCAAATTGATTGAGATTACCTGGCAGAGAGAGCTCAAGTGAGAAGTTCCACAGACTCAGAAAAATAAAATTAGGTTGAAGTTTGTGGACTGAGATTTGTATTAGCCATGTATGTTCTTCAGATGAAGAATCACTGGAAAACACACACGCGCACACACACACACAGAGGCTCCATGGGCATCTGCAGTGACTAAGAAAATGTGAACTCTCGTTCTCTGCTCAGGATGCCAGAACCAGCCCTTTATCTTCCCATTTCCAGGCTCTGGGAAGGCCTTCCTCTACAGCTTCCTCCTCTGGTTGCTTTCCATGTCCAGATGGATCTCAGCGACCAACTTGCTCTTCCTCTAGTGGGAGCTGAATGACATTAGCCACTCCTGGGTCCAGCACACTCGTCCTTCCAAGACTGTTATAACGATAGTCCTTTGTTTAGCCCTATGACCATCTGTGCACCAAACCTTCATGAGTGTTTAAAACTGTAAATATGGTGTTATTTATAGTTCCCCCATATCCATTGTCCATTCAGAGTCCCCCACTAGCTTTCAGAGGAAAGTTCTGCCTTCTTAGGATGGACCATCAGGCCCATTGGGATCTACCCGTATCCTACCTGTTCACACCAGATCTCCAGATCTCCCTTACCGTGTGCCATCCGTGTCCGGCCACTTACAGTTTTTTAAATGTGTCTTCCTCCCTTTCCCAGTCTCCGGGCCCCTGTGCAGTCCCTGTCCTGCCCCTCCTCCCTTCTGTGGGCTCCTCCTTAAGCCTTGGCTCAGATGCCACTCAAGGAGCGCCCGCCCCATGGGCTCCCGCAGTGTTGTGTTCTCTGCCATCTTCTGTCATGATCTTATCCTGCCAGAAAACAGGGGTCTCAGATTCACCTGCCTCTTGGCCCTGGAGGAAGCGTGGGTGGTAGAGTTGGACTGGCGTAAGACCTGTGTGCGAGGAGTGATGGGGACTAGGTCGACTGAAAACATATTCTCAATTTTTTCCCTCCAACTCTGTGGGCACCCACAAAAATGTGGTAACCCAGGTCTTGCGCCTCTTCAGTAAACTCATCGTTCTTTTCTTTCTTTCCGTCCTCCTAGAGGGCGAGCCTCTGGACAGCGTCCTGCTGGTCTCTGCCTTCTCCTTATCACTGGGTTCAGGACAACACAACTCTTTGTGCTTGGCATGGTCTTCGGTGACTGCCAAGGGGCTGTCGCAGAGTGAAATCGAGCCCCTGTGGAGAAATGACTTTAACCAGAGTCACAGAGGGAAGAGGGGGGTGCAGCGTGGGGATCACTGGTTGGGACCTGGCTGGAAGTTGTGCCCAACCTTGCTAACCCTCCAGCCTGTGTGGGCCTCAGTTTCTAATCTGAAAAAACAGGGTCAAAACTGTAATCCCTAGCCAGTGTCAGGGAAGTAAAAACAGTATTTTTAGGTTCTTAGAAGAAAATCTCTTTCAACACAAAGGATTATTGTTATGAGTCAAATCACTGAACATATGAGCCACTGCTCACCGGAAAGAGCAATGAGGTTCTCCTTGTGGGAAATTTTATGATTCACTTATGACAAGCCCAAGAATACTTGAGAGCTTTCCACCAAAATCAGCTCCATTTCTTATTCTCACCTGCAATAAGTGTGGTGGGCAGACAACAAACCTTCCTTGGAGAGATTGGAGGTCCATTTCCAAGGGGATCAGGCAGATGGACTTTTGAGATGTCCCCTATGATCACTTTCTTCTATTAATACTATCTTGTCATGGTGGTGTTCCCTGTTGAAGGGTGGGGCCTGGAGCTGGACCCACGCTGAGGGCTGAGTGGAGCTCATCTTTCTTAGCTGGGATGTTGCCTTGGATGATAATAGTAGCATCTGTTAATTGAGCACATACTGTGTGACAGATATTCTAGGTGCTATAGGTGGAATCTCTAACCCTTTTTACAGCCTGGTGGGTGTTACTGTTATCCTTTTGGCAGGGAAGTATCAAATAAAAACAAATCCAGGCTTAGTAAGGAGACACTTTAATTCAAAAGATTGTTGCAATAGGGAGGAAGACTGTTGCTGTAAGGGAGGATGCTACTACAATAGGGAGCACCCTGTGACCATTAGATTTGCAAGCCTCAGAAGCTAGGCGAGGGTTTTCCTGTTATAGATGAGTAAACAAAGCAAGAAAGAACCACGTGTGGGCAGGTGGGATGAAAGGATGGCATGATCAGCAGAGACTAGACAGGAGAATTTACTCTGAGGCTAGCCTTTTCTGGGAGGGAACTTAAAGGAGGGTTGGATGCTGGCTCCGATTGGGAGCAGACCAAAGTTCAGGGGCCTGGAGAAAGGAGAAAGTCTCAACCAAAAATTTGGTTAACAAGTCCCTTGTTCTGATTGATCCATGAGGACAAGCAGTTAAGCTTGTTATTTTAAGGCAAAGCATGAGAATTTGGGGGTGCATGTGTCTGGCCTGGTCCTAGTAAACAAGGGAGGCATCTGTGGGTCTTCTCTAGGTCACATGGGAAAATGGGGTTCCTCCCAGTAGGCTGTTTTTCTGGGACACAAAGGAATTTCTTAACCTTCACTCTTTTCCAGAACCACTGTGCTCAAGTGAAATTCAGCATTGTCAGGAGGAAGTGGTTTTAGAGGTCAAATAAATTGTCTAAAGTCACACAGCTAGAACAGTAGAAAGGGACTCAAATGAGTTCTGATAACTCCCAAAACCATACATACTCCTCTGCTCCTGTGGATCTCACTGGTCTAAAATTGTGTCAGTGGCTCTTGCCAGCCATCTTGCTAAGTTTCTGAGGCTGGCCTCGAACTTGTGATCCTCCTGAGTTGCTGAAATTATAGGCATGTGCACCATGTGCCTGACTCTGAAGATGTATTTTTTAAACTGTGAGTCACAACTCATTAATGTGTATTGAAGTACATTTAGGTGATTGTAACTAGTACTTTAAAAAACAAAGCAGAATAGACTAGAATGAAATAGAAAATATTGAAATATTATATTGTGCATACTAAGGATTAAAGGCTTGTTTTGTGAAAACTTTTATCTCAGTTGTGTATGTGTGTATGTATGTGTGTGAAAGGTGTATTTAAGTGTAAATGTAAAATTATTAACTCTTACTGTGGGTAATGGTCAAAAGAGTTCGAAAAACCTGAGCTGAGGGATTGTGTGGGACACATACATGGGTTCTGTTCAAACACTGATCTACAGGGTTAGTCCTGGACTGAGCAGCAGACTCTTGTGTGTTCTCAGCTCAACTCTGGCAAGTCGACCTTCAGCTAATTCAATGCCAGAGCCACTCCTCTTTATCTTCCTTCCTTTTCTCTTCTGTAAATTGTAGACAATGTTATTAGGTCTCAGAGGTGTAGTTAATGTTTCTGAGGTATGAGGTAAATAATTATTATTGTTGTTGGGAATTCTGTATTTCCCTCAATCCCTCTTATTACTTTGGTTGTCATAGTAAAAACAACAATAATGGTAATGATAATGATTCATGGAACCTGCTGTGGGCCAGGCTTTGGGAGCAGAAATGGTGAGGAACCTTCATAAGAAAGGCTTCTTGTGGCGTAGCGTTCAGTTTGTCCAGGAGGAGGGGACCTGAGCCTGTCAACACACCTTTTTTTTTTTTTTTTGGTACTAGAGATTGAACCAAATCTCTAAGGGGCACTTTACTACTGAGCTACTTCCCCAGATCCTTTTTTTTTTTTTTTTTTAAGTATTTTGGAGGGGAGAGTGAAATCTTTATTATTTATTTATTTATTTATTCTTTATGTGGTGCTGAGGATCTAATCCAGAGCCTCACACGTGCGAGGCAAGTGCTCTACCACTGAGCTACAGCCCCAGCCCTCCCCAGACCTTTTTTATTTTGAGACATGGCATTGTGAAGTTGCTGAGGGTCTCAGTAAGTTGCCCAGGCCAGCCTGGAACTTGAGATCCTCCTGCCTCAGCCTCCCGAGTCACTGGGATTACAGGTGTGCTCCACTCCACCTGACCCTGTCGTATACACTCTTAACCCAAAGGACTCTGCTTCTCATTATAATGAAAGTTCATTTTGGGAGATTTGGTTGAAGTGTTTGGATCTGTGCTGGTCCGAGGCCTTCTATTTTGCTAGAACAGTTTCTTTATCTCTAAAATGGACAGAATGGCATCAATCCATATCTATGGTTCTCATCGATTTTACTCCCTCAACACCCTTTACCAAAGAGAGCCCCTTGCTAATTGAGAAATATACCAGGCAGCCAAATTTTGAAGAGTTAGAGGGGAGGAGAGGTCTCTTCTAAGCTGTGTTAGTTAGCTTTCTTTCACTGTAACAAATACTTGAGATAATCAAATTCAAAAGGAGAGAAGGTTTATTTTGGCTCACAGTTTTGGAGATTTCAGTCCATGGTTGTTTGGCCCATTGCTTTTGGGCCTTTGGTGAGGTAAAATATCATGGTGGGAGTGCATGGCAGGGGAAGCTGCTTACCTCATGGCATCTGGGAAGCAGAAAGGTAGAGAAGGATCTGGGGTCCCATTATACCCTTCAAGTGCGTGCCCCCAGTGACCTAACTTCCTCTCACCTCTTAAAGTTTCCATCTTTTCCCAATAGCACCACAGCAGTTCACCAAACCTTTAATACTTGGGCCTCAGGCTGGGGATATAGCTCAGTTGGTAGAGTGCTTGCCTTGCAAGCACAAGGCCCTGGGTTCAATCCCCAGCACCACAAGAAAAAAAAATACTTGGGCCTCTGGGGGACATTCATCCAAACCATAGCAGAGTCTTAAAAAGACAGGGTGGGGGTGGTGGCGATTGCTGGGTTCTGCAAAAATAATAGGCAGTTAGAGGGCCAAATGAGGACACCAGGCTCCTGAGAGGACCAGGGATTCGGTGAGAGGCTTTATGAAGAAACCTAGAATTATTAAAGATTCATTTCATCAAATATAAATACTGAGTACTTGTGTACCTCAAACACCATGCAATGCAGATATTAACATTATACCCAAGTTCAACAAGAAAAATGATACAAGTGGGCTTAGTGATATTAGAATGTGAGTGGCACTTCATATCAAGTCTAGATGGTTTAGACCTGACAGACCAAGGACCACTGTGGGTAATTTAATCCTGAAGAAATAAAAAGGTTGCTTTCAACTTTTCTCTTCTGGTACTGGGGACTGAAGCCAGGGCTTAATGGATGCTAGGCTAGTGCTCTACCACAGAGCTATATGGTTTCTGACCTTTTTTACTTTTTATTTGAGACAGGGTCTTGCTAAGTTTTCCAGGCTGGCCTTGAACTTGCAATCTTCTTGTCTCAGTCTCTTGAGTAGTTGGGAGTACAGGCATATGCCACTATGCCTGGGTAACTTTTTTTTTTTTTTCCTGATTCAAACACATTTGTTGAGTTCATCACCAGGGCTCAGAGGAGTCTGGGAAAGGAGTCCCAAACAGGAAAACCAGGGTTCTTTAAATGCATGGAGGCATGAACCTCTCCACTACAGAGATGCTGCCTCCCACCCCACTCCAAATAGAAAACAGGTAGAGGGACAGAGCCATGGTGCATCAAGGAGGACAGGGGCTCCAGGTAACTTTTAAAGACAAAATATGCACATTTGCTTATGCCATTAAGTCAACATAACTTAGTGGGGCACAGGGGTGATGGTGGACTGGGAAGGAAGAGTTGCTGTTTAGGTGGTCTGTGTCGAAGTGAAGTAGGATGTGATGAAGGGGTGAGAAGAGCTGCCATCTTACCGGCAGCGCTACTGGGCCTTAGGACTTCTGGGCTGTGGCTCCTGGTTTGGATACCAGAGGTAGGACCATTAAGTTCCAGCTAAACTCTTAGCAGACTTGCTGGGACAGCTGCACTGAACACCAGAGGAGCTGGGGTGAGAGAGTGTTGACAATGACCAGAAGGAAGATCAGCATGATTTTCTCTCTTCCTTACTGGGACCATGGAGAGTCCTTACTAGAGGGCTAGGGGTGCACATTCTTAATGGAGGGACAGAAGAGGGAAAGCAAATACCCTGGGTATTTCACCTGCATCAGGGGAATCCCTACATGGTATGTGAAGAAGTCGAGCTACCCAGAGAGGAGCTGTGTGTTGCTCAAGGGAGTGAGCTATGGGGTATAGCCAAGGCTGGTTTTCTCCACCATTTGTGCATGGGAATAATAAAGCTAAAATGTACTCGACAGGCAGACACAGAAGAGACAAGATAATATACCTGGAGATCCACAGAGGGTGGGCCATGTGTGGGAGATGTGTGGTGGCTAAGGAAGAAGGAAGGAACTAGTTGGTAGGTAGCCAAGGAGTTGCCTGGAGTACAGGCAGGTTGTAGGTGGGTAGCTGTGAGTGCATATTAGCACCAGATTCCTCATACCCATTTCTCTCTGATTACTGATCCTCCCCTAGAACCTCCATATCCTGATGGCACTTTGGGCCCCCTGTTACCTGGAGATATGACATTAAGTGGATTGTAGAACTAATCAAAGACCAACCGGTGAGAACAGCAAAAGCTTTTTATTCTGAACTTGCTAGATAAAGACTCAGCCACCGTGACTTGCATTTTAGCGGAGGCTCAAAGTCAGGCAGAGAAGTGGGAAAGCACTGTAAGTGGAAAAAGAGGAAGGCATCAGGCCTGCCCTCTTGGCCTGGGACGCCTAGCCAGGCTAACTAGAAGTAGGGCTTCTTATGTAATTTATTAGGAGTGCATAGTTGACTTTCTCTGGTTGGTTCTAAATTGGAAGTAGAGACAAAAATTAGGGAAGCTGTTGGTTATTAATCAAATCCTGGCCATTTTGAGATGATTGTTATGGAAGTTATTGTTTAGCTTCTGGGACTGTCACTGGAAATAGCAATCTGGCCTACTGCAAGTCTGATTTACAGCAGGCTGACTCCCTAGGTAGATTATTTATTCCTAGATAAGGTTTGGTTTGCTGGGCAGGTGGTTGCAGGTCGCAGTCACAGTTCTATTCTTGTATATGCTCTGTGCATTGTATAATCAGGCTCTTAATGTTCTGATGGCATGGCAGGGATCTACAAGGCAGACCTACATCCCCCGAGGCCGCTTCTCCCCTGGGAGAACCGTGCTTGAGTCTCCTAGGTCTGACAGTGGTGTCTTAACTCATGAGGTTGGAGAAGGAGCCTGGGAAGTTTGCTTAGAAGAAAAGAGTATGGAAGATAAAGCTTAGTGTTTAAACCATCGAAAAGAGGAGGAGTTTGATACATGTTTGGAAAGTCATAGGGGTAGTAAATTCTTTGTTCTGCTAAACATTAGGCAAACTCAAGTGACAATCCTGAGCTCCTGCTCCTTTGAAGTGGCGCTCTCATGGGCTAATGATATGCTTATGCCAAGGAGACAGTGGCACACGTCAATATGGACCATCTTTTCTCCTACTCAGACCTACCTGTCCTCCAGGATCCA